>NC_045441.1:108281439-108313779 GCF_002776525.5 Piliocolobus tephrosceles
GCTGGCAAAAGCAGCAGGTTGGTACGAGGAAGATGAAGTTTCATACCATGAGCCAGGCACTTTACATACATTATTTCATTTCATCCTCATAATAACTCTATGATATAAAAAAGGAAATCGAGTTTCATAGAGTTTAAACTAAGTGGTCTTTCTTTTTTCAAAGCCCTACCCATTTTTCTATATTAAAATAAGTGGTCTGTCACTTTTAAAACTCATTGTTTTTAATATGAAAATGTATACCAACACCCCAACACATACCTTATATATGTAGCATTGTTGAGTTGCTCTGATCAAAGTAGAAGTCGATACTGGAGCCCACCCACACCAGCTTAAGTCACTTGGCCTATTCCCACCCACGTACCCACCCTGTCTGCTCACTTCCTGCTCTACCCATTCCTCTAGCGGAAGTACTTGAAGAAGGAATTTTGAAAACTCTGCATCCTTTCAGTCATTTATTCAACAAGCTTTGAATATCTAGCATGTCCTAGGAAATGTGCTATGTGGTGATGATAGAATGTTGACTACAGGTGACATGGCTCCTGCTTCACGATGCTGACAGTGCAACTGCAAACAAAGATCCGGTGAGGTCACAGTGAAAGTGAAGCCAAAAAGGAGCTCTACAGAATTTGAATACTAAGCTAGTGTAGTTTATTTAACATCATTGGAAGTTTTTGTTATTGTATTTAATAGGGCAGTGATTAGTTTAAAATGCCACTTAGATACATTAACATAAGAGTAGAATATACAAGATGGGTTATGGCTCAAGGGGTGAAATTTAAAACTTCTGTAATTAGGAGACTGTGATAACAATATGAGTAGGAAATGTCTAGTCTCAAGTCAGGTGGGAATATAAAGGGTGGAAAACAAGAAGGAATGTAAACCATAGTTGAGAAGGTGATATATGTTATTTTCAATGATAGTCTAATTGGTAGTGACTGATTGGATTTTGGGTTCAAAGGAAAAGGTGACACCTACATCATAGATAGAATTATGCAAACAGAAAAGCCAGAAAGATCAAAGGTGCTGACTTTTTATTATATTTAATTTGGTTTATACTTAAGAAATTTCTAAATTATTGCCCTTTTACTCTTACAGACACACCCACTTCAGCTGACATAAGATACGAGCTTCAATTCCAGAAACTCTTAGGCATTTACCAACGTGATCAAGGCATCAGTGGTCAGAGCAGGCCATTTGTGCAGCCAACATCAAATTAGCCAGTACTCGCTATGTTCCAGGCACTCTGCTTTGCTTTCATTGCCTTGTCCTCCAGGAGCTCACAGTCCACTGGGGAAGAGAAGCAGTTAGCAAAGCATTCTAATACAATGTGGAAAGTCAATAATAGAGAGAGGAATAAAGTGTCTTGGCTACATTAAGAAGGGAATACTAACCCTGCCTGAGGGAGCCCAGAAGGACTTCACTGAGGAAATAACATATGCATTAATCCTTGAAGAATGAGCAATAAGTAGTCTACCAGGCAGAGAATTTCATTAAAAAAAAAAAAAGATTTTATGCATGGAGAGACAAACACCAAAATTATGAAAATGCAAGAGAGAATAGCATGTCTGGAGACTAATAGTAAGTCTTGTGTTGTTCAAGTATAATATATATGGTGTAGAATCATGGAAATCATGAAGAGAAGCCTAAAAAGTTTAGCTGAGGACAGATGATAGAGGGCTTTGTAGGCTGGGCTGAAGAGACATTTTTTTTTTCTTTCTTTCTTTCTTTCTTTCTTTCTTTCTTTCTTTCTTTCTTTCTTTCTTTCTTTCTTTCTTTCTTTCTTTTTTCAAAATCTCTGTAAGAAAGAATGTGTTAAAGATTTGGGGGTAAGGGTGTGATGATTAGATTTTTACGTTAACAATTATGTATCTGGCCACCTTATGGAAAATGGATTGAATGACAAAATAACTGAGAGTAGAGATTATGTAGTTAAGTCAAGAGAAGATGACATTGTATATTAATCTGAATAAATGTCAATAGTCCAGTTTCAATTCAAGTAAACCAAGACTCATAGTGGGCTTTCCTTTCAAAGGAAGATAATGTAGAGTAAGGAAATACAAAGTCAGAAAACTGATTCTTGGTAATATAAAGAGCCATTTTGGAAAAAAAAAAAAAAAAATCTGAAAATAATGATATCACAGTGACCAAGGGAAAGACATCTTTAAGAAAGAGAAAGCAATAAGTAAGTTTAAAGACCGAGGAAGACTAAGTCGAATTAGAAGTAAAAATATTCATTGGATTTCTTAAGAGTGAGTTTTTCGATAATTATTTTTCATAATCATTTTTGAGGAGTAGTCAAAAGGATACCAGGTTTGAGAAGGCCAAATAATCAATATATGGTAAGTAGAGTGTAACCTTCTTTGTAACATTTTTCTTCTCCACCAGTCCTACAAATTTTATCACATGGTGATGTGAATAGTGAAAGAGATTATAGGATTCTTCGGACTTCTGATTGTGTCCAGATTACTTCCAGTTGTAAGTAATTTCCAGCAGAATCTAGAGTATTTATTCTCAGAACAGGATGTGGTGTTACTTATATTTAACTTTATAGGAGAAAATATTCTATACCAAGATTCAACTTATGTGACTTATTCCAAGTTAGTTTTGTGTACTTGCTATCTACAACTTTTTCATTTCATCCTATCTGAAATATCTGTGTCTTCCAGTTTTTATTTTAACACAAATCTACTTCTCTCACCACATAAGATAAAGGAGGTTGTGAGGAAGCAAAGAAAACCGAAATAAAACCAGTATACTTGTATTATAAGAGAACTGCAAATGCTCTCTGGTCTCGGCTGCAGAAGCGAGATGACGAAGGGAACGTCATCGTTTGGAAAGCGTCCCAATAAGACGCACACATTGTGCCGCCGCTGTGGCTCTAAGGCCTACCACCTTCAGAAGTTGACCTGTGGCAAATGTGGCTACCCTGCCAAGAGCAAGAGAAAGTATAACTGGAGTGCCAAGGCTAAAAGACGAAATACCACCAGAACTGGTCGAATGAGGCACCTAAAAATTGTATACCGCAGATTCAGGCATGGATTCCGTGAAGGAACAACACCTAAACCCAAGAGGGCAGCTGTTGCAGCATCCAGTTCATCTTAAGAATGTCAGCGATTAGTCATGCAATAAATGTTCTGGTTTTAAAAAATACAAAAATAAATAAATAAATAAATAAATAAATAAATAAGAGAACTGCAATTGAGAATATGGCTGTGTGCAAATATCCTTAATTAGTTGATAGTAATATAGAAAAATTCTGACCTTGAAGTCAGTTAATTTGCTTCTAGTCCTACTTTTGCCAGTATACTTTGTCTGACCTTTTGGTGTCCTCAGTCCCTTTATTCTTAAAATCAGTGATTTTACTGGTGTATCTTCAATCTGCCTATCTATTCTGAATTCTATAGCTGGTTATCAGTTTGTTAAAAAAAAAAATCAGTCACAGTTGATTTTTCATTATTTTTTAACTTTACTGAAGACCTCATAAATCTTTTCACATCCCTTTTAAAGAACATAATATATAGCATTTAAAATCTACCATTTCTTAATTTTTCCTTCAAGTTCTCAAATATTTTTCATTTTATATTTTGAAGGCATATTTTTAGCAGTATAAAAATTTTAAATTGTTATATCTTTTCAGTGAATTGAATTTTTTTATCATTCATTATTTATCACCTCTCTCTTTGGCTAACAATGCCCTTTCTTCTAGAGTCTACTTTATGAAATGATAATATAAGACACTAACATTTATTTTTGTTAGTATCTATAGGCTAGCAGTTTTTTTTTGTTGTTGTTGTTACTATAGATATAGTTGTAACCTTCATTTCATTCTGATGTCTTTGTCTCTTAACCTTATAATTTGATATTTTTATGTTTACTATAATAATTGACAAATTTGAAATAGTTTCTACCCTTTTAACTGGGCTTTCTATTTGCTCTTTTTTTTCTATATGTCATTTGTTCCTTTCTCACTTTTTCTGAATTGATACAGAGTATTTTTGTTGTTCTTTGCTTGCATGTTTGTCTACTTAGCTCCCACATTTTTTCATTCTATTGGTTTGGAAGTTATTCATTCTACCACTACTTTTGTAGTGGTTATCATCAAAATATTAGCATGCAGATATAACTTTTCATGTCCTGAGTTAAGGAATATCTAGTCTCTGTTCCCAAACAATATGAGGATTTTAGACTGTGTTATCTTCCAGCTTATATTTGTATCCAATACTTTTAATTCTGACATTTAATATCAATATATTTTGTCTTATGCCATTAAGTTTTGTTTAAATTAGCCTTATGCTTGCTATTTTCTCTGATTAACACTTTTCTCTCACTCTTAGTTTTTTTAAATGATTAACATCTTCATGAAACTCATATTCTAAAAGTTTAGAAAGAGCTGTAGTCCTTTCTAGTCCTTGCTTCTAGTAAGATCTCTTAATTATATCTATCTATCTATCTATCTATCTATCTATCTATCTATCTATCTATATTTTTTGCTTCACTCTTATTCCTGAAAGGTGATTTTACAATTCTATGTTTGAAGTTATATTTTCTCAGAACACTAAAGATATTATCCCACAGCTTTCTGGCTTCCACTGTTGCTATTGAAAATTCAGGTAGTCTAAAGGTTGTTGCCATCAGACTTGAACAACACATGAGAACAAATATGTAATCCATCTCTGTTCTCAGCCAACTTTTATTCTTTCATTATAGTGAGTCATGGACAGGATGCCCTTTGATTTATTCTTCTTTAGATTGGTTGAGCTTCAAATATGGTAATTTTATAGCTATTAATTACTTCATTGGACATTGCTTTTTCCTATTCATTTTATTCTCTATAAAACTTAAATTACATATATTAAACTTCTAACTCTATTTTTATGTCTTTTAGCACGCCTTTTGTAGGTCTCATTTCTTTCTTTGTGCTTATGTGTGAAACTTTATTCAGTTCTATCTTCCATTTCATGAATTCTCTCTTTACTTGTGACTAATCTGCTATTTAATTGTTCTAATCAGTTTCTAATTTCATTTTTTTACATTTATGTTTCTATGACTCTCTTTGGAAATACTGCCTTGATAGTTGTAATAATGTCTTGCTCTTTGGTCATACTTTTCACTCTCTATTTCTTTAACTGTTTACTAATTTCATATATATATATATTTGGCGGAGTCTCACTCTGTCGCCCAGGCTGGATTGCAGTGGCGTGATCTGGCCTCACTGGAAGCTCCGCCTCCCAGGTTCACTTCATTCTCCTGCCTCAGCCTCCCAAGTAGCTGGGATTACAGGTGCCCGCCACCATGCCTGGGTAATTTTTTTGTATTTTTAGTAGAGACAGGGTTTCATCATGTTAGCCAGGATGGTCTCGATCTCCTGACCTCATGATCCACCCTCCTGGGCCTCCCAAAGCGCTGGGGTTACAGGCTTGAGTCACTGCACCTGGCCTACTAATTTTATGTTTTCTATATGATAATTCCAATATCTGCAGATTTTGCTAGTCTGAGGTTACTGTCAATGGTTCTGCTGAAGATAATTCATGGTGGCTTGTTCCTTTATATATGTGCTTTATAATTTTTTCCTTACCCTGAGCTCCTATTCCTTAAATTGTATGTGTGAGAAAATTTAATGTGTCTGAGTTTTTTGCTTAATGCAGATACCTGAAGACACAATCAACTTAAAGCCACATTTTATTAAATGAAGAGTTTAAATTTTATGGTGACACAAAGATAATGTGAATTTGAAATCCAAGCCTATGTATCTTGGGATTATCGGTTCTCAGTATATATATTTACCAGTCCCTTCTGGCATATGTCTGTCTATCTATCTATCTAGCAAGCTAGCAAGCTATCATCTATCTATTGTCTATCCCTGTTTCTATCTATCTCTATCTAATCATCTATCTATCTCTATTTTTATCTATCTCTGTTTCTATCTATCTCTATCTATATAGTTTTGTTTTTAATTTTGAGACCACCCATCGATTGTCTCTTAAGGTTATAGACTGATATAGAGATTTACAGTCTTACTTCCTACCTTGCAGAGATCCTAGTCTTTTCTTTCAGTCCTTCTCCCATGGATCATTCGAACTAAAGATTTAGGCCACTGGGAATTCATATTCTATGGCAGCCACAAGTTTTAATACTGATTTACCTCTTTGAATTTATAGTTTCCCATTCTTTTTAGACTCTAAGTATTTTCTTTTCTATCTTGAAAGTTCAGGTTGGTTTTATGGCTCATGTCATTTTCTCTTTATCTCTAAAATCTGTATATTATATTTTTGTTTTTTATTAAGACTTTACAAATATGTTAGTTCCTTCCATCATCTAAATCAGGAACCAAAAACTGTAGCCTATAAGTCAAATACAGCACACTACCTCTCTTTGTAAATAAAGTTTTATAAGAACACAACCATGGCCATTTATTTATATATTTCTATGACTGCTTTTGCACTACCACATCAGAGTTGAGTAGTGGCTACAGAGGCCAAATGATCCACAGAGCAGAAGATATTTACTGTCTGCCTTTTGTAGAAGTGTTGTGACCCGTTGATCTAAATTATTAGCAACTTGTTTCTCTTATAACAAATATCTTGGACTTAAAGTAGCAGTATTATTTAATTTGGCACTCTTTTACTTAATGCATGCATGTGTTCAATATCGGTTTTTCATATCACGGCAGCAGATTAGAACTTCTTTTATGGCACGAGCTATATGTCTAAAAGGTTTTAGTATCAGATCCATCATAGAAATATACTCAATAAATGCCTTTGATGATGATGATGGTGGTGGTGGTGAAAGGGATGATGATATCTTGAATTCCCATAATTTTCTAATCCATGACAGATACAAGAACAGATATCATTTGAGAGAGTTAAATGTACTTGTCAAGTCATTTTGGAATGTGGTAAATCACCTTAATTGGGTACGTTTTGCCTCCAGGAATGTTAACTGCTTATGTTCTCTGACATTCTTACTGATAAAACTCATTGCCATAGATTAAAGCTGTGAGTGTTACTCACTTTCTAACATTATAGCTTTTATTACAGGGGAATATCTGTATTATTTGTATAATATCCCATATTCTTCCACAAAGAAAGAAATACACATTTGCATAGAAACAATGCAATATTCTAGTGACAGCACTTCACTACCTATTTTTAGAGTGCATATAGCCCAATTGTTCTGGTCCACATTGTAAAACAGATAATATTATACATTAAAAAAAAAAAAAAAAACTGAGCTCTTTTTGAAAATGTTTCTGATAGAAGAAGGAAGTGCAGCCTACAAAAGTTAAAAAAAAAAAAACTGAATGAAAGATATTCTCATAAAGGAAAAAGTGAAGTATGTTAGAAAACTTTAGCCGTGATATTGGGAACACGGTACTTGGCAAGAGAAGCCAGAAGTGAATGAATGAATGGTATTTGCTAGATAGAAGAAAGTGCCAAGTTAAATGAATCTAGAATGCTTGAAAAATGTCCCTGATGGAGGGATAGTGTGCTAGATATAAGGGACAGTTGGCATTTGCTAAAACACGTGAGTGACATGTCCCAGAGAATGAAGGGAAGTGTTGGACATAGTGGCAGCTGGCATAGAGACTATGGACAGCAGGTTTTTTACAGAGCAATGTTGTTCGTGGTTAGTAGTGATCTGTGGAAAATGTAAGTGAACAGTTTTGACAGAGCAACATGTGAAAGGGAATAAACTAACTAGAATATCTGGCTGCCATGCAACTAAGAGAAAGCTATATGGGTACAAAATGAAGATGTAATATATTTGAAAACCAGGCAGTAAGTCTGAGAAAGGAAAAGAAGAAATATATTCTGAGCCAGAAGTGAGAGACATAGCATTTTCATTCAATACATTTAACTGACATTTGTATGACAATCATTTATATTAGAAAAAAAGTACAATGTTTATGTACTTCAAAACATGTTGTACACAGTAAATACAAACAATTGTATCTGTCAATGTAAAATAATAAAACAGTAACAACCGAAAATGTATTGTAGAATATAAATGAATAAATTACAAAAAGTTATAATGTACAAAACTTTACCATTTGCTTATTTCACTGTTTAAACTACTTTTCTTCCCTTAGTATGGACATTCTTAAATAAAGAGCATTTGCTGAATGAACACCATGCACAGAACATGTTTAAAGGACTTACGGAGAGAGAGAAATAAAGTGGAGGTGATTCTGATTATGATGAATAAGATTCTGGTATAAATAAAACATATAAACAGACAGCACAGACCACTGAAAATGAATATAGGTGTTGGGGTCCAACATAAATATATCTCTCAATGTTAAGAGAATTATGTCAGAGAATTGCTTTGCAAATGTAAAGTGATACACGAAGGTCAATATTGCCAAGAATATTTGTTTTAAATATATTAAATATATGTTTTAAAGTTAGAACATATAAAGAGTATATGTTATAAAACAACAGAAAATAAAGTCTCTCTGGAGTTTCCAAATAATAACCCCAGGCTTTGGGTTTGATAGAAAAGAAACATGGGCTTTTTTCTAAAGAATCATTATTTTAGACATCTCATTTCTGATCTAAACTTACCTATGTTTATTGACCATCAAAGCCCAGTACAAGGTCTAATTGTTTTTAACTTAGGCACAAGGCCTATCTTTAGGCTGTTCCCAAAATATAATTGAATGTTTGAAATATAATATCTGTGCTAGTTCTGTTTGTGATTTAACATTCTTACAATATATCTTAGTATAGAGGCTATTATTTTCATAAATCCCATAAAACAGTGAATAAATATTTAGAAGGAGGGTTTAATAGATGACATCAAAATGATTCAACAGAATATTTATGAAAAGTATGACAAGCTGCATATGAAAAGTGCTCTCAGAAGTGCTGACAATACTACTGAAGCAGATTACCTTAAAAGAAAACACATATGGTTCCGTTTTGTGCCTCCTTGCTCAACTAAATATGTTTAGAAGCACAAGCTTGCAACCTGCTGAGTGGATTCTATTTTATCCATATGTGGATTACAGAACTAAAGAGGGGACAGCTAGAATTCTTACTCAGATACTTTTCTACAACTCAAGATGTAAAGTACAAGCAAATATTGGATTTCCCTATTCTTTATACAGATGCACAACCCAAAATTCATTTATTTCTCTTTTGTGAACTACCTATTGACCATCCCTACTTCCCCAATCCCTGTGACCTATGGTCCTCTAAAACTCAGTATAATTTTATTTTACAATGGGACATCTCTAAATTGGGAAGGAGAGCATCTTTTGTGGAGACAAAGGTAATAGCTAATTATCCCTTCACTCTCTTGCTATAATCTCCCCCATCAGCAAACTCTATTCTTTTCCTCTATGAAACAAATCAACAACCTGACTTCTCACTCCAGTTACTGTCCTACCTCTTTTCCCTTTCGCAGTCAAACTTTTACCTGTATTATCTACTGTTACTTCTCTATTACTTCCCTATCCAAACTCTCCTTAAAACACTCCAATCTGCCTTTCCTTCAGAACTGTTATGTAAAGTAACAGGTTTAGTTATCAATAGCTTTGATGTCATTAATTTTTGTCCTGTCAATTTCTCTATCTCTTAACTTTTCTCAATACTTTTGATTATGCCCTTATTTTTGATACATTTCTCAGCTTCTGTGACATGAGAATTTATGTTATTTTTTGTTGTACTCATCCCACTGTAGCTACTTCTTCACCTCACCCTACCTTGGATATTAAAGGCTTACGTTTCTTAAAATCTTCTTAAATCTTCTGGTTTTAAAAGCTGGTGTGTCTTAAAACTGTGTCCTAGACTATTAATACTCACCATGCACTCTTTGCAAAGACATCCTGATCCACTACTCTGGCTTCAATCATCATCTATAGAAAATTTATGTCATCTCTAGCCTAGACTTCTTCTCTGAGCTATAGATACAGTTTTCTGCCTATTTGATATCCACTCCCTCATGTTTCAAAAGATACTTCAGGCCACATAAGGCTAGAAGTGTCCCATGCAGCATGGTCCACCTCCCCATCTCAATGTATGACCTCACTCTCCTTTCAATTGCAAGAGCCAGGAACGTAGCAGTAGACATGTACTCTTCCTGTCCAAAGAATCTGCAAGATTTGTCAACTTTATCGCCTTCATATCTCTGGAATCCACCTATTTCTCTAAAGACTTGTTAGTAATACCCAGCGCAGATGTTTCACCTGTTCCAGGTCAAAAATATCTCTTGAATTCTGCCTTCTTTTCTCAACACTCATTGTGTTTTGTCATTAACTTGAACTACCGAAGTGAGCACCTAACATGACTCATTGCCCCTAATTTTTCTTCAATTCAGATAATTATCTACAATACTATTAGAGTTATTTTTATTTTTTAATTTTAAAAATGTAAATTATCACCTAGTTATATTTGCCTAATCCTTATTACTAATCAAAAATTTTAATTCCTTATCTTAGCTGCTGCTTTCACTGTTTATTTCCATCCTCTGTCCAATATCATTTCACAAAATTCGCCAACCTCATCAACTATAATTACTAGCCATAATGAGGTTCCTTGTCACCTTTCTCTGGGTTTTTCCATTTCTCTTATGGTTTTTAAGCTTGATGATTTATCTGTCTTGCACACTTCTCTTCATTCTCCCAGACACAAGTCAAACTACAGAAATCTGTCAGACTGCATCAGGTAGAGAACTTTTTGTTAGTCTTCTCTGCTTCTGTACCTCTTGATCCGTATATTCTAGGACAGAGTCTGGGAAAGAGCTTTGAGAAACTTCAACCTTTAAAGCCAGAAGAGAGGTAGGATGAGGTAAAGAAGTAGCTACAGTGGTATGAGTAAAACAAAGAAATAACAGGAATTCTCATGTCACAGGAGCCAAGAAAATGTATCAAAAATAAGGGAGTAGTCAATAGGTTTGAGTAAAATTAAGAGATCGAGAAATTGAGTGGACAAAATATTAACAACACAAAAGCCATTGATGACTAAATCTGTTATTTTTCAATACAGTTTTGAGGGGAAGGCAGATTGGAGTGTTCTAAAGGGAGTTTGGGTAGGGAAGTAATAGAGATAGAGTAGACAACACAGGGAAAATTTGACTATGAAAGATAAAAGAGATGTAACTGGAGTAAGAAGTGGGGTGGGGTGATTTGTTTTGTAATGAAAAGAATAGAGTATGCTGATGCGGGAAACTCTAGCAAGAAAGTGAAGGGATAATTGCCTATCATTGCCTTTGTCTCCACAAAAGATGCTGTCCTTCCCAATTCAGAGATGTCCTATGATTTAAAAAACTTATACTGAGTTTTAGAGGACAAACCATCACAGACGTGAGGGAAGTAGGGATGATCAATAGGTTTTAGTATGTACCATGCTATAGTTTCAAATTATCTGTTTTTATGTATATCTTCCCAATTACACTATGAGCTTCAAGATGGCAAGGGTTGTTTTAGTCACTTTTAGGTGCTTATCACCTAGCATCTTTAGGTATCTCATACATAATAGGTGCTCAAAGAAATTTCTAAACTGAAAATCAGAATATTTATAAAATCATAAAACATAAAAAAAAGAGCATATTGAATACATATGTTTGATCTCTTGCAAAATAAATATCAAGGTTAGATGATGGAACAATATAAATGACATATCAAGATCAATACCATGAAGGGAGAGCAGGTTTGGTTAGTGAACAACCACCTTTAGACACTGAGTTAGCACAAATAGAAATAATGATTTTAAGTCTAGTTTACAGTTTAAGTATCTAAAATACTTGGGAATGGAAATGATTCAGATTTCCGATTTTTTCTGGAATATTTACATATACATAATGAGATATCTTGGGGATGAGATCCAAGTCTAAACATGAAATTTATTTTATGTTTCATGTACACCTTATACACATAGCCTGAAGATAATTGTATATAGTATTTTAAATAATTTTGTTCATGACACCAGTTTTGAATGCATTTTGACTGCCATTCATCACATGAAGTTGGGTGTAGAATTTTCTGCTTTTCATATCATGTCCATGCCCAAAATACTTTGAATTTTGGAACATTCATTTTGGATTTCAGATTTTTGGATTATGTTCAACCTTTAACCTTTATTGGGAGTTACTCAGTGGTCAAGTTTGAAGTCAGAGCCAACGGAAAAAAAAAAGAAAACAATAAAGGGGGAAGCTAGGATATGTCCATGTTTAAGGCACATTCTAGTGGACAATATTTTGGGGTGGCCACTTTTTGAAAGTACAAATCTCTACTCCCTGAGCACTTCACCTTGATCCATGTGTCTTTAGTCAAATGCTTTAACTGTTTCAGATATCTGAAATTACAGATACTGAAATACTATGATTTCAGATCTAGAATACTGGGATACTAAAGATTACAAGATCTTTAATGTCCTTTCATTATATATATATATAATGTGTCTCCAACACTTCCTCCAAAGCTCCAAGCACTTCCTTCAGGCATTTTGAACCACTTACATTTTGAATTATTTGAACTGGTATTTCTATTTGTGCTCCATGTTCTTTCTCACGTCTTTGCCTCCATTTTGCATATGCTTTCCCCTCTTCCTGAAATACTCTTTTCACTTCCCTTCTATTCCTAAGGTGTCCATTTAGCTTTGCATTCCCCTAAAAACTTTCCATGACTTCAGAAATTGGGTTAGATGCTGTATTCATTCGTTTTCACACTGCCATAAAGATGCTACCAAATAACGGAGGTTCAAGTGAATCACAGTTCTGCATGGCTGGAGAGGCCACAGGAGACTTAAAATCATGGTGAAGGTGGAAGCAGGCACCTCTTACATGGCAACATGCCTGTTGAGAGAGAGAGAGCATGAAGAGGGAAGAGCCTCTTTATAAAACCAGATCTCGTGAGCACTCACTCACTATCACAAGGACAACATGGGGGAAACCACGCCCATGATTCAATCACCTCCCACCAGGTCCTTCCTTTGGCATAAGGGGATTATAGATCAAGATGAGATTTGGGTGGGGACACAGAGCCAAACCATATTAGATGCCCCATTTATGTATGACCAGAGTATCTGATATTTCTTCACATGATAGCATGTATTAAACTACTGTGTGGTTGCCTATTTACTTTTCTGTATCCATCCTAATTATAAATTGAAGGATAAGTACTCCATGTCTTAATTCTAGTTATCTCATCAATGCCTAGCACTGTCCCTTCACATAGTAGAAGATCAATAAATGTGTATTAAATGATTACCTATGCTCATTCATTTGTCCACCCAGTTTTGTTAGAAACCTGTCATTTCTCCCTGCTTCCTCTGTCAAGTATAAGGCCATATACTGAGCTGAAAGAGCCTAGAATGTAATCTCATTGTTTTCTCTACATCTGATTATTGGGGTCATTCTCATGCAAAACCAGACACCTTTGTTGTGACTTTTTGCCTACTTTAATCATGTCAAGTTTGCTTAACCTGCAAATTTCCTTTGACATCACAAGTGCCAGATTTTTGACCCACCAAAGTCAGGGATATCACTGGTTTCCTGGTCCTTCATTTTATGGTTGCTGGCTTGTCAGCTTGCTGCTAAGAACTGAGAGTCCACATTATTTGGTTGCCACCTTAACTTGGGGTCTTCTGGACTCTTGATTTACAGCAATCTTAGGAACTGCACATTTAGTTTCATGGTCTCAGACTAAGGTCTCAGTCCAGTTTCCTATTGGTTCCAGTGCCTTGCCAGATTGACTTATAAACTCTTGCAAAAATGGATTAAAAAAACTGGTACTTACATATAACTTAAAAAATCATGAGGCTATTGAAGTTTGAGAAATGGCTTAAAATAAACATCGATGTAAAAAGTGTTAATAAGATGTTTAATTATCTCCCATTAGCTCTTAAAGTAGAATAAGAAGGAATTAATATTTTGTTTTTCTACATTAGAACTTATGGGTGATTTAAAAATAAGATATTTATTTAAGATTAATATTGAGTGTTATAAAGGAAAGTATTGCTATTTTGGCAGTATATATTTGATTCCTAAGTTAGTATTTATAGAGGGTTGGGGTACCTGAAACATTACCCAGAAGCATGTGTTCTGTGGTGCAGAAGATGCTGAGTGTTTGCTCATGGGACAAGTGAGAATTAAATATCTCATGTTTAGCGTCTGATATTTTGTATTCAAGTTTGTGAGTGCAAGTCGAATTTGAGTAAAGACCTATAACCTGGCAAGGCAACAGCAAAAAGTATCTGGAGCCAATCATAATCATGGTAAGCAAGAAGATATCATTCAAGATCAGGACAGGGACCTAAGGCAAGGACCTCACAACAAGTTTCACAGGTTAAAAAAAAAAATGTAAATGCCCACTGAGGAAATTCCATTGCCAGAGGAATGGGACACGGTGGAGTTTGTGCATTAATGAGGGATTCTGTGGGGGGAGGTTTAAGATGACCAAACAGATAATTATATATAAAACTGGAGAGAGACACACACATTTGGTATTTCATGACAATGCCATTAAGAAATAAATTGGCATGTTTGTATAGAACTTTCTGCCTTAGGATTGCAGTTGCCTGTAGTAATATTGCAAAACTGGTTTCCTTGTTCCAGCGAAAACAAATATGAAAAAAATGTGTTTTTTTGCATGTTTGTTTTCCTGAGAAAACAATGCTGCCTTCTTTATATTTTTATATATGTTATCCTCTAATCTTAGGAGCCGTGGACCTCCCGAAGAAGTGGCCTGGGCTGTCTTCCACTTATGTTTTATTTATATATCTGTTTTGTCATGGAGAACTTTAGGGCCGTATTAAAAAAAATAGATGGTACATACTAAAGATGCATTGACAATTAGAAATTGAAAAGTTGTAATATTTGGGAAATTTCAATAATGATATTGCTTTGGAAAAATTACATCATGATACTCTGGAAAACATATTAAACCACCTAAAACTGACATAGGTTTAATCTGCTACATTAAGCATCACAGTAGAAGAGTTCACCTAAAATCTGTTATTGAAAAGTTGGTGATAAGTAGACATTAACTCCCTAGTGTTCATGTAAGTATGAACTGACCACTCACAAATTGTATTTTAGATATATTATTTTTCATAATGTATATTTTACTTGAAACAAAATATAAGGCACAGGATGTAGGTGTACAGTGTAGGATTTCATAAGAAGGGAACAATTTCAGAAAGCTTTAAACCCTACTTTTCCTTACAATTTCAGATGTGCTTTTGGTGCCTTCACTAAAGACTTTTGTAAATATATAAATTTGTACTTGTTAGTATTTTTTTTACTGTCATATACCTTTCTACTATAATCATATAATAATGACAATTGACATTTGATAGTTCTCAAAAGTCCTGAATTAAACTCAGAAAGCCATTATAATATTCAATGCTTCCCCAACTCGCAATGTAGGCAAGAGAAGAAATAAGTTTAATAAAACATTTTTCTTTAAATATCAACCTCTGTGTATGCTACCTCTTTGCTAATTTCCCAAATCTCAACACGCAATGCACGCATGGATGAATGGATGAATGAATGAATAAAATTAGGGCCCCTTAACTGAATCACCTCTTTGTCTTGTGTTCCCTTGGGAAATACTCTGGACTTCTGAAGACCAATCATTCCTCATAACAGATACATGTGCAATTTCCCTCTCTCTAGTACACACGTATATATAGCCTACTGCCCTCTATTTTTCCCCCCACAATTCTTCGTTCAGAGGTGTTTGTTTGTTTGTTTGTTTTTTGAGATGGAGTTTCACCCTTGTCACCCAGGCTGGAGTGCAATGGCACGATCTTGACTCACTGTAAACTTCGCCTCCCAGGTTCAAGCGATTCTCCTGCCTAAGCCTCCCAAGTAGCTGGGATTACAGGCATGTGCCACCATGCCCGGCTAATTTTGTATTTTTAGTAGAGACATGGTTTCACCATGTTGGCCAGGCTTGTCTGCAACTCCTGACCTCAGGTGATCCACCCGCCTTGGACTCTTAAAGTGCTGGGATAATAGGAGTGAGCAACCACGCCTGGCCATTCAGAGGTTTTTATGTATGTTTTTATCATTGTATTTAAGGTCATTTTTATCAGTGGGCCAAATAAATTTTCCTTTGGAATTCTTCAAGATCTCTATTTTCAAATGCATTTTAAAAATGAGTAGAACACTTATTACTACTTTTCTTAGATATGTATGTAGATGAGTATGTATATAAACACACGTTTAAACATTTATACCCACATGAGTATAGATATAGTCATACTTATTAGCATTGCTGTTTATTTAGAAAAAAAATTACAAAAGGGCACAAAGATAGAGATGTCAAAAATAATAATTGCATTTGATATCAGTTAAGTTTATGATGAACAAATACAAACTGAGACAAGATTTTTGCAGCTGAAATCAGAAAATTATTGACAATATAAAGCTTTTTTCAGGGTTAATGTACATATTTCTGGTCACTGAGAGAATTGAGGCTCTTTCAGGGAAGGAACATATAGAAATAAAAGCATGATCTGTAAGTACTATAATCCAGAAAGAATTGAATATGTAATAATTGAAGAGTAAACACAGTCTATGGAATGAGTATATAACTCAATTCAATGACAAAACCTTCTGTTCAAATATTAAACTCTATAATCTATGATACAAAATAAGTGATTTATCACATTGCTATTTATCCTGGCAGAACAAAAGTTGTACAAGAATTGAGAGAGCTAATGGAAAATTAATAATAAAAATGAAGGGCAAAAATGATACGAATAGTGTGTTGGATGAGATACAGGGTCATAGACATTTGTATAGTCAAGAGAGGAGAAGATTGAGAGGGACTTGATCACAGTCTATAAATACCTTACAAGTATCTGTATAAATGAAAGACTGTGATTATTCAAAGTATCAGAAGATAGAAGGACAAGAAGCACTGATCTGAAACTAAAGCAGAAAATATTTCAGCCTTATATTCTATTAAGAAATACTTTGCCAACAGTGAGAGGATTTGGCAGTAGAAATAAAAATCAAGGACGATACATAAAGTTTAGAGAAGGGCTATAAATGATGTTCCTATGAGCACAGAGAATAAATCAGAGATACTGAAAAAATGAATGGAAACTGGGAGGCTCACAGAATTAGAAGATACACTAGTTCAGGATGTGTGAAACAATGGTATCTGCTGTCCTTTCTGATATGTGTTCTTCTCCAGTAATTCTCATCTTCCACAATTACACCAAAACTCAGGAGGCAGTCAAAATAAATGGAAAATTTTAGACTATACTCTGCCTAACTATTCTACTATAGTTTGACACCCAATAATTTCCCATTTTGGCTATGCCAATTGCATTTGATAAAGTGCAATGTAAGTGCAGCTGGCTGGAGTGTATGACAATTGTTCTACATACATTTATTTCTTGGCTCATATGGAGAGATTCACACACACAGCATACCCTTCATAATTGCTTTAATTATGCAGGTTCAGATTGTGTGCTAAAAATTATGCTTAATAATAATAATAAAACAGATCACTGAAAAAAAAAATATTTCTTTCCATAAGCAATACTTCTTTGCCTGAGAGGAAAAAAAAAAAAACCGAAGAATGAATTATATATTTTATTTTCTTAAAAAATAACACTAAGAAATAACTGCTAATTCTCTAATTAAATAATGAAACATTTATTGTTGCTTTCAGACTGTAGTATTGTTCAAACTTTAAATTTTGCTTGCTTCCTCTATTCTCTTCTCTTTTGAGTGGACTTTCTATGGCCTTATCAAAAGCTCTGGGGTTTTTTAGTTTAAAAGAGTTACTTTAAGGAATCAAAAGAGGCTTGCTGTTCCCTGGGCATAGGATGTAGTCAAAGGTGAATAAAGGGATTATTGCAACCATGGGAGCGCAATAATAAAAGGAATTTGCTATAGACTCAATTCATTAATTCAGTCTAAAACAAATACACAAAAGAGGAAATAAAAGGTTTAAAATGTTCTCATCACCTTCTATGTATCAAGAGTTGTACTAAGATTGAAGAATATGGAGGCTGGGTGCAGCGGCTCATGCCTGTAATCCCAGCACTTTGGAAGGCTGAGGCGGGTGACTCAGGAGATCAGGAAATCAAGACCATCCTGGCCAACATGGTGAAACCTCATCTCTACTAAAAATACAAAAATTAGTCAGGCATGGCAGCTCATGCCTGTAGTCCCAGCTACTCGGGAGGCTGAGGCAGGAGAATCGTTTGAACCCAGCAAGCGGAGGCTGCTGAGCAGAGATTGTGCCACTGCACTCCAGCCTGGGAGACAGAGTAAGACTCTGTCTCAGGAAAAAAAAAAAAAAAAAAGATAAGAGAAAGCTCTAGCTAAATGTAATTTTGATCCAATCCAGGTAGTTGGCCTAGTTTGTTTTCACTCCCTTAGTTTTCTGTATACATGAAAAAGTGGAGATCTCTCACGTATAGTGACTAGTCAGCTAGGAGTATTGATAGGATAAGAAATTGCTACGATGCTACCACTTATGCTGTAGACAATGTTGACCATGCCTAAGACTGGGTAGAAAGGATAAGTGAAATCCTTTGTCTTTAGGGGACAGAGAATGTTTAGAAAGAATAGGTGAAAAGCAAAAGGCAGATTCAAAAGGAATTTAAAATTGGAGAAGGTGGAAATCACACAGATAATAGCCAGCAATGAAAATGCAGAAACTTAAAGTTGCAGACTTCTGTAATCTGAAATCAGAAAGGAATAGCCATTGGGTTACTAATACGGAATAAAGATGCAGGTGGTTGTTGGCAAGGAAGTCAAAAGTTCTTAATTCGTCAAATAAAGCGTTTTAATAAAAGATACATTAGAGTTACATAGATGTTGTTTAAATGCCTTGGAAATTATGTTAAAAAAATAAGAAATACCTTAGTACTTTAGACATTCAAGTGAAGTGAGTCATTCCATTTCAATTTTAATTTTATATTGAGAGCATTATAGCTCAAGTTCACCAAATTAAATATAATTCATTCTGTTAGATATTATTTTGTGCCACATGATGAAATGTGATACAAATGTGATGATGAAATCAACTAGAACAGCAATTGATTATTGAATTTCACTGTCTTAGGCTCAATAGCAAAACATAACAAATGTTTAAAAATGAATAAAAGGGAGAATCCAAAAAATGATGCAGTGTTTGTAATCTTACCATATTAGCTCTTTGCTTTATGTTTTTGCTCCTCTTAAAAAAGGTACAGCTATTGCTTTGATGACTGATAAAATAGCAGAGTTTCAAATTCTATCCTTTACTCTCCCTTCCTCTGCCTTCCTCTTCTTTCTTCTCTCCCTGACTCTCTTTCTCTCTCTCTCTCTTACATTTCTCTTAATCATGTAATTCGAAATGTTACTTATTAAGTTTAAATCAATTATGTGCCTCCTACTTAAGACTGGCCTGTAATATTATTTCTTAAATCACATATTTTAGAAGACTTCAGCACCTAACTAATGGAATTTTTGAAAAACCTATCAAAGTGTTTCAGAACATAAGAAATATATCAATTGGACAGAAACAGTTATTCATTATGCTTTACACACAATTTTGCTCAACTGCTTATTTTAATTAGAGCAGAGCTCTAGCTTCTGCTCATTGGTTTAGCATGAGCAATAAAACGAAGTTTATTTAATTTTCTAAAATAAGTAAAGCAGAGTAAAGTTAATTAAAAGTTAATTACAGAATAATGAATCATCTACTCTTCCTGTGCTAGTGTTGCCCAGATGATTAGATGCTGTTTTCTCTGAATACACTTCCATTGCCATAAGCTGGGCATTCCCTTCGTTCAGTATTTTCATCTGTGCATTTTATTTGAAAAGTTTAGGTTGTCCTTTCCTGAAAATGTCTTTAGGAAATACACACAGACATAGGAGACACACACACACACACCCCTTCCTAGTTTCTCTCCTTTTATATGCGTTCCTCGGGCATAATTTTCATTTAGACTTCTGATTACCTTTTAAATTTGACAGTATATACCTATAAAATTCGTTAGTAATTGTTTCATTTCCCAGCATGGCATGTGTAGTTAACCTTGAAAGACAGATTGGCGTTAACTGTAGTGAACCCAACCTTTCCCTGTATCACAAAGGTCATGGATCTGTTCTCCCTGGCCCTGTGTCTTTAAATAGAGGATATTGTACATATTGGAATTAGAATGCTTTTACTGCTCATTAATTCATCATTAAAACGCTGTTAACTAATCATTCTCTATGAGTCTGGTGCACAGATTTTCTGGCATGAACTGCCTCAGCTTGGCTACCAGCCACTTATGACTTGCTGAAAACAACAGTATTTATGTTTGTTGTACACTTAATTCTTTTTGTAAAACTTTGTTGTATCAAGCTCTATAAAACTTTCATTTGGAATGTAGTATGGCTTATACCAAGACTGTCTTAGTTTTTATAAATGGACAGATATATGGAAATACTTGAATTTCAATTTAGCAGCAGGCTTCACGTAACATAAGGAATAATGTGTAATACATACTATGTTCTTACCTTAATTTTGCATCTTGAATTGTAGCATGATATATATTCACAAATTATGACGAATATTGCTACTTAAAAGAAGGAAAAAAATGAATTCCTGCAACTCAGAGCATTTAGATTTTTATCGAACATTCACTTTAGCTTTTTTTAGTCATTGATTTTGTGTCCAGTCTATTTAAGAAGCTATAGACTGTTAGTTTTGTAAAACTATATGAGCTTCAGGGGCACAAATGTCATAAAGTTGAGTTCCTGAACTCTTCCCTAAAAGTTTATTCTACTCTTTTAGCAATTTTGAAATATAAATTCTATATCCATAATTTTCAACCTTCAATATACAGAGACATTTATTTCCCAGCACCTTGTTAATCAGATGTTAAATAGTAAGGAAATAGATGTGAAAGATCTCACAAAAAAAATTGTCAAGAGAATCTTTTAAACGAGTTACTATGAAAAGTTGGAAGACAGGGTGCAATGTTCTTTTCACAATTTCTTACTCACTGTTGTGCTTTTATCTTCACTAGTGTAACACATTCCCTGATTCTTTTTTCAAGATTTATTTCTACTGCCTTTATATTTTAGTTATATGTGCAGTGTTTTGTTTTGTTTTGCATTATTATATACTAATTTTCTGGGTCTTAATTTCTCAACTTTAAAATAATGAGAATAGAGGCTCAAAAAAATAAATAAACAAGAAGGAAAACTTTTCAGCTTAGAAATACTGATTCCTATTTCAATTTTTTTTTTTTTTTTTTTTTTTTTGAGATGTAGTTTAGCTCTTGTTGCCCAGGCTGGAGTTCAATGGCATGCTCTCCACTCACTGCAACCTCCACCTCCTGGATTCAAGCTATTCTCTTGCCTCAGCCTCCAAAGTATCTGGCATGACACATGTGCCACCATGCCCAGCTGATTTTGTATTTTTAGTAGAGATGGAGTTTTACCATGTTGGCCAGGCCGGTCTCGAACTCCTGACCTCAGGTGATCCACCTGCCTCAGCCTCCTAAAATGCTGGGATTATAGACGTGAGCCACCTCACCTAGCTCAACTATCATTTTTAAATGTTGATTCAAAACTTCACATTCATATCCATCTTGCAAACCCAGGTATTGGCTGTTCTTTTCATTTGCTTACGAAAAACTATGCCAAATTGAGAGACTGACATTTGTAAGGAGGCCTGCTCAGTGTTCTTTTCCTTTAGTATTATAGTTTTTTTATGGCAATGTTTTTAGATCCATTTGTTTCAAATATCTGACTTTAGTAATATCTTAACTTTTTGGCAGAGAGAAATAAAATAATTCAACCCATGCCATAAAATGAATTATGAGTAGTTCACTGTAACTGAGCAGAAATAAATAGTGTGCATAAAATAAGAGACATTTCCTTTTGTAATATTTAGGTAAAATGAATGTTAAAATGTACTGAGTTTTTATAAACAATTTCATATTGTCTTCATTGCTGCAATAGTGCTAGGTTTTGAAGTATTCCTTTCTCCATAAAGAGAAATTTGTGGATAAAAAACTCTAATCTTAACAACTACAAAACATTCTTATGAGGAAATAACACAAGAGAAAAATGTTTATGAATTATAAAGCATTATACATAAGAATCTATTGTTTTATGTTATTACATTATTATAACCAGTTTATACATATCGAGTTCAAATTTTATTATTTGCATGTGATTACTCCAGCTAATGAGTAGACAAACATCCAGTTGATATGTCAAGATCATGCTGTTAATTTATATATTTAACACAAAATACGGCTGGCAAGTAGTAACACTGAAGAAAATTCAATTTCTCCAAATTTGGTCGATAGGAGTCACCCATTTGAACCATAATATAGCACAAAAATATGTTTATATAAACTTTTTATACAATTAATCAGTTATTTTATGTATTATTGAGTATTTACTGATTTCAAGGTGTAAACATTCTCTTATAAGTGTAAAAATGGAAGCACGACATGTGGAAAGTATAAGTGACCACAGAGGAGGTAATCATGCTTACATAAATAATGAACCAAAATATTTGTGTGTGTTAAATATGTTGAGATTATATTAATATAATTAAAATATACTAGAACAACTAGTTTTTAGTAATTATTAGGCATATAGAGTGGGAAAAGCAAATAAATAAGTGACTAAATTCTAAGCCAATTATTACAGTAGAGTGGAATGTGTTTCTTTCATTAATATGTAACTTAAATGAATAATGGGAGACCAATGGACATAATATGTTTGTTAACATATTTATCTGCTTCACAGCAACTTTCTGCTCGATATGCTATAAGAAAACAAAAATTATGCAAAATTGGTCTCAAATGTCTTTAAGTCTGCCAGCTAAATTAATCTCTGAAGGAAAATATAAATTCATAAACCATTGCCGATCTGCAAATGTTGCTTAGGGATTCATGCAA
This sequence comes from Piliocolobus tephrosceles, assembly GCF_002776525.5. Classification (NCBI taxonomy): domain Eukaryota; kingdom Metazoa; phylum Chordata; class Mammalia; order Primates; family Cercopithecidae; genus Piliocolobus; species Piliocolobus tephrosceles. Next base: position 108,304,305 of record NC_045441.1, read on the forward strand.
CATAGTTACATGCTGAACAGATTGGCAATACAGTCCTTCTCCAACATGGTCTTCGAGAAAGAGAAAACTTTTGCTAGATTTTATCCAATATTGGCATTCCTGCTTCTAAAATCCAAATAAGAATATGTGCTGCGTTTCTCAGATTCAAGGTTTTGTTGGAAATAACGGGGGCATGGCATTCGTGCCTCTCAAAGGGAAATGGAAAACCAATGAAGGACACAATTATAAGAACCATTGCTACAGGTTGCTATACTACCCACTCTCCACTTAATCTCACTCACCTCCCTCCTGTCTCATTGTTTTCCCCACTATCCTTCAAGCATGCCAGCCATACTCCAGCCCTCATGGCCTTCATGGCTTTTCCCTTTTGACGGAACACTCACTTCCTGGATATTTGTATGCCCCTTACTTCACCTCCTTCTGATGTCTGCTCAAATGTCAGCCTCTCTGTGAGGCCTTCCCCAGCTGCCCTGCTTTAAAATTGCACTCCCTGTCTAACTTTTCTGATGGCCCTTCCCTGCTTAAGTTTCTCCCTAGTGTTTATCACTACCTCACATACTGTAAGTTTTACTTAATTCTCCCCAACCACTGAAATGTAAGCTCCCTGCAGACAGGGGTTTATATCTCATTTATTGTCACATTTTCCAGACCTTGACTAATGCCTGGTCCCTATTGGTACTCAGTAAGTATTTCTTAAATGAATAAAAATGAATCATTCAAGTATCTCATTGAAGGAAAGAGAAGAAATTCTCTCTCCCCAAAGAACAGCATGAATATACAAGACAACTCTTTATATTTATGCCTAAATAATACAACTTGAAGCAAGCTAAATCAAACTCCTAGGCCATTTCTGAGTCTATCATTGAATAAGTCAGATATGTGTTTTTCTCTATTTGCAGACCATATCATTTCCTTGGCTCCAGGTCCATTTTCCTACACATCAGACACTAGACTCATGCCAACTAGTAATAGGACAAGGAAAAAGAACACAAGCAGGCAGTATAATCCTCTCCCTTTGTAAAATTAAAACACTAGCCTGTGTTTACCTGGCTGGCCACACCTCACGTCCCTCCTTCTATTCCCACACACCTTGAACATCATGAGATATAAAAGAAGCAGAACAATTTTGAGCTTAATAGTAATTAAAATGATTAAGTAGCTCAAGTATATCCTACAATAATCCTTCAAGGTTTCTGTTGACAGATACATGCTTACGGTAATTAAAGTCATAAACAGCCTTCTCTTGCCAAAAAACAAAACTTAAGCAAATAAATTCTTAAACATTTTATTTTTTATTCAAGTAAGAAATTATTGATTAACTTTAGTTAATCCCACAAAGAAAATGATCGAATGTTTAAAATAATAACATTTACTAGTTCTACAAATAACTCTTCTCACTGGCAAACTAGTAAATAAGATGTGTCGGAGATCTTAGACCTATTCCATGTAACAGATAGACAGGAGTCCACATCACAGGAAAAGTCACGGCTCCTGAAACGTTTTGAAAGGCTCAGCAGATACCAAAAGATAGTCTGACTTTGAGATTAAGTTAGCCATTGGAATAAAAAATAGAGTGAACCATATTACATGAAAGTATATTACCTTCTTTTTGCAAATAACAGATCAAAAAGTACTAGATCAGAAGAAAGTAGACCTATATTTTTTAAAAAGAAGGTAAGTGATATATATTTCAATTACTGAAATGGAATCCATTCAAATTAAAAATAAATTTAATTATTTTACCTTGTATTTTGTGTAGCAATCGAAATGCAGAACAACACCAAGTATTAAAAGTTGTAAAGCGTAATCTAAATCTTGTCAGGATCTAATTAAGTCTATGCCTTCATAATGCTTTCACTATGCCAAAACAGTGAATTTCAAAATTAATCCTGTAGAAGCAAATGAATCAATCTGGTTGCCATTTTCAAGACAGAAATATCAGTCATTTGAAAGGCAATGTAGCATCTTGGTTAAGAATATGGTCATTGGAACCATTTTTCTTAGATTTAAATTCTACTCTGCTAAATAAGGGCTCTGTGACCTTGGGAGAGTTATTTAACCTCTCTGTTCCTCAGTACACTCTCTCAAACAAGGATACAAATAGTACAAATTCATAGAGCTGTTTAAGGATTAAACGAAATAATGGAAGAGAAGCTTGTTAACATCTCTGGGAAATAGTGATATTAAACAATTAAATTTGTATTTTAGCCAGACAGACTAGCAAGGAGAGAGATAGGGCTCAGTATTTCCTGGAAATGTTACACATTGTAATTCTTAGCTAAAAGGAGAGAAGGGGAACCCCTGTTTGTATAAGAACTTCCCAGAAGTAAGTACAGTGGCGTTCTTATGCCAGGTGTTAAGGGTTAAGGACTGTAAATTTTCCAGGCTCATGGAGGCTATTTTGCAATGTCTCCTCCAAGCTACATATGTACTGTAAGGGTAATAGATTTTGGATTTAAAAGTATTTTTAAAAATATCCCTTGACTATGACTTTATAGATTTTTGATGTAATGGTTCACCTTATCCAAAATTTAGCCTCAGTTATTTCACATTATCTTTTTAAAATACATACATTAATTCTATATGTTATGAGTGAAATTGTTAGCAACTGATCTGATAGGAAATTTTATTTAAAACATATGCATAAAGGTTTAGATGTCAACATTGTCTACATGAAGATTTTCTCTTTCGTTGTATTATGTACATTTAATTGTAGAATGTACATGACAACTTGACACAAGTTAATCCAGTAGTGTCCATTTTAATAGCACTAAAATAACTGTTCAACAAATACCTTCAACTCTATACATAATTATTTTCTTATAAATATGGGAAAGTTAATAATGCCAAAGTGGTGAAATTACTTTTCATTTAAGATATTTTAAGTTTTTAACAAAAAGTTCATATGGATATCTCATACTTGCCTGCAGTTACAAACTTATTTATTAACCTTTAGAGGCACAGATCATAGTGTATATTTATAGGTGTTTCTATATATTTAGTACATATATAATGAAGGTCAGGAATAAAACTGCAAATGAAGTTTTATGGGAGTGTTGTAAAGGTTCATTATTGTCATTGTATGGGAAAGTATAATTTTCTTAAGAGAAACGATGACATATACGTAATAAAGTCCCTGTCCGTGTCATGACAGCTGAAGAGCATGCCATCGTTACCACCCATGTCACACCGCAGGTGTACTTGCTGTATGGGTGACAGCCGCTGACTTCTCTGATCAACACATAATTATCTCTGAATAAAAATGCACGTTGAAGTTAGCTGGACATAATGGATTGAAGACCCAGGGCAAAATTATCTTTATCATGGCACATAGCACCACCTGGGGGTAGGAGAGGGCTAGAGAGAGGTGTTGGCAATGATGTAACCTTGAGAAACCTGCTGTGGTATGGGCACTTCTGGGGTGTCCCTGTTTATCCAGCTTTTCTTTTTTGGGTAGCAGAGGTCACTCGGTTAATGGTAGGATGCTCCTGATAGAAAGGTCCCGCTGATCAGCGCTATTCTCTACTGATCTAACTGTATATCTCTCTCTCAGCATCTGGATAGTTTCCATTTGCCGAGTCCCCTTCCCCCATAAGATAATAAATATCATATCACAAGGATGGCAGTGCTCCTTCATGGAACACTGACTGTTTATTAGAGGCAAAAAAGTTTAAGAGAAATGCTAACAATGTTCATTAATGGCCCGCATCCAGGTTTAATGAGGCATGTCAATATGCGGACTGGGCAACATCAGTGGCATAATAGTGGTGGTAAATGGGAGTAATTGTATCCAATTGTACGGCACAGCTTCCAGGAATGAGCCCGAACTGCCAACTGACAATGACAGAGCAATTATGGGAAGGCAAGCGAGCTGTGTCAAATTAGCACTTGGTGAGAACTCATTTTTCAGAGATGTACTTGCTCTACACCACCACAAGTGATAGCTACTTTATTGTGAGTGATAGGAAGACCAGCACTTAGACTGATGTTCTGATTTGTCAATAGCTGTATTTGAAAGCTTAGTGTCACAAATATATAGAGATATTCAGGGAGAGAGCCACACTGCTCATGATCCGAAGGATAAGAACGTTGCCGAGAAGGTCATCTGTCAGTGTGAGCTGTCAGAGAGAGATCACACTCTATGAAAAGGGAACATTCAGCCGACTTAAGTAATTACCTTTGACTGAGATTTGAAGATGTCTTCTTTTGTTGGCCTACATTGACTGCATAATTTATAATTTACTGCAATCAGCAAAGGGCCAGGAATTGTAACTAAGAAAATTCTTATTTTATTTCCCATAATTACTTTTTTCTCTCTTTTTAAAAGTCCTTTAGCACTTCAGAAGTGTAAAGTAGGAAACTGGTGAAATTTTTTTTTTCTTTCTCTCTTTCTTAAATGACTCAGTCTCAAGTACATAAGAAACAATATATTTACCTTCAGCTGTTGTTTCACAGCACCATAACTCTTTACCATCACCCTGTAAAAGATATAAAGCACCCCTTTATCCTTGATGTAATTTTTTCTTGCTTTATGGGATTACTATTAAGAGTTAAAGGGATAACAAAATAATTCAATTTTGTTTTTCTAGTGCAGAAGAATAAGAAAGAAAACATCAGAGTTTCTGTACTGAGCACTGAAATTGTAATTCATATCCTTAGATACTCATCAGTTTGATTGAGTTGTCAAAACCATAAAGAGATAAGTATTATAGCAAATATTTCAGAACTATATAAATTAATAGAATTTACAACTATATAAATTAATTGTCTTTTCTCCCTGGGGATGTATCATGGAATCAATGTTTGTAAAGTAATCCTTTGGCTTTTAATATAACCTTAAGAAAAAAAATATATTTTCTGATTCATTAGGTTCTGGAGAGCAATAAGCACTAAAATTTTTTTTATATTTCTAGTAAAATTGATTATTTACTTTTGCTAGCTAAAATATAAGAGGGAATCATAGCAATGTAGCTTTTTAATTTGTTATTTCCTGTATGAAAAGAACAAACTTTGAAGAAATAATAAACTTCTGTTATTTGGTATTATTATCGAATTGTTTCTGCTTTGCCTTTTTTTTTTTTTTTTTTCTAGTGACGATGGATTGATTAATGAATTGTAACTAGAAATTACTAAGATTAGCCTGACTTCTGGCAAAAACTGTTGTTTAATTCTAGGTATATTGATTTACTGTACAGATATTGACAAAGGAATTAATTTAGGTACTTTAAGTCAGTATTACTTTAGCGGAAACTTACATTCAGAGCATAAAAAACTTTTAAAATACTCTTCTATGAATATATTGTAAAATTACTGTCACAATAAATGTTCATTTCTTCCTACCTTAAAGTCTGCCCAGATTCACACTGATTATTTTTCCCCCCTCAAGACCCATCGAATACTCGTATTTGAAATTAGTAATTGTGGGTTTGGGATATTTGCTAATGTATTTAATGTTTCCTCTAAACTTGAACAATATTACTAAAAAATAATTTGTTTTCTATAGTTTACAATTAACTACCTATGATTATTTTAAATTATATGCTTTGAAGCTTCTGAAACAAACTTTTAAATTATTTTTTAAAAAATATTTCAGAATTCTTTGGGCCATTCAATCTCCCCGTTGTAGAAAGCTGTTTAATTCACAATGCCTTGAGTACAGGCCCGTCATCTATTCTATAGTGACTGTGCCACTTAATAATGGAATAATGCATCAAAGTGGCACTTAGGTCTCAAATTGTTATGTATGACTGTCAAAGCGGTAAGAAAAAAAAAAGAATTAAAAAAGGAGGGGAGAGAAAAACCCTTGATTTGTCTTTACTACTGAAACGTGAATTTGTCAGCCAGGTTCTGAAATCACAACAGCATTGCTTGCATCCCCAGCGAGATGTTGAAAACTTGACAGGTACATATTTTTTCAACTACAAGCACTTCTATAATGAAAACTAATACACAAATCTTATTTATTTATTTATTTATTTGCTCTTGACAGATAGTTGTTTCCAATGGGATTCAATGTTCAGGTTCAAGTTGTCAAGAGAAATAACCAATATGCAATCCAAAGAGTCACGATACAGATACTCAAAAGCAAAAAGGCTGGCTTTGGCTTCTGTGATATACTGAAGGGATTTGAGCATATAATTAACCAAGTCAGAACTGTTGGCACTTAATCTTCCTCCTAATGACAAGTTCAGCCCACCGTAGCTTCTCTCTAGGGGATAAACTATAACTTGTTTAGTGGTCACAAAAGCTTTTGATTGTCATTGTGCTTTTTACTTCATCATTTAAAGATGTGTTTGCTTTGGTTTGACATTTTCCCATTTCATTGCTTATTCTTAGAACATAAACCTAGATTCTGTATTGAAACTCTGTCATCCTAAATATTTCTAAAATCTCCCTAAATATCTAGGAACTACCTTCCAAGTTTGATTCAGAGCATAGCCTGTGTATATTATTTCTCTGGGTATATTTTGTGTACATTGTAGGTGTCCTGAAAACAACTATTAATACCTACAATGATGTTCAGTTTGTGTTGTTTACCTAATGGTAGCTTTACAGTTACCAAAAATCCTATGGGAATCCCTGGAAGTGTTGTTTTGGGAGGAAGAATAAGACCTGTGGTCACAGTGCTATTTCACAGAAATTCAAAATTGTAACTGGTTGTCACCAACTGCTCAATATAGATCAATCTTGCAGAATTGCATTCAATCACTTGCCTAAAGCAAATTATATTTTTGACAGGTGAGTGGAACTTTGCAAGACTAGGTAATGTTACAAAAATTACATATGAATAACTGAAAACTACAACTCCCGGCATGCCCTGCAATTGAACAGTAAATATTTATGATTAATATAGGCCTTGTTGAATCAGATTCCTATCCACAGATAATGAATCAGCCTAAGTCTTAGAAATGAATCTTTCTATAATTCAGCTTTTCAAATTGTTGTACAAATTTCAATATTCTCTTTTTCAGGAAGTAAAAATTGGAATGCTTCTGAAAACACTATCTTCACAAAACTAATGTGACTGAGTGAGTCATTTTAATGTTTGTACTTTCAAATATACACCGATATACTCATCTTTGGCTTTTTTTTCTTTCTTTTATTGTCTGCATTTAATTTATCAGCATGTATTTCTATGCTACTTCCAAAACTTATCCTGGGATTTTTGTACATCTGTTAGCTAGATCACTACAACAGCTTTCTTTCTTTTCTTTTCTTCTTTTTTTTTTTTTTTTTTTTTTTTTTGGGGATGGTGTTTCCCTTTTGTTGCCCAGGCTGGAGTGCAACAGCATGGTCTTTGCTCACCGCAACCTCCGCCTCCCAGGTTCAAACGATTCACCTGCCTCAGCCTTCCCAAGTAGCTGGGACTATAGGCATGCGTCACCATGCCCGGCTAATTTTGTGTTTTTAGTAGAGACGGGATTTCTCCATGTTGGTCAGGCTGGTCCTGAACTATCGACCTCAGGTAATCGACCTGCCTCAGCCTCCCAAAGTGCTGGGATTACAGGCATGAGCCACCGTGCCCAGCCATACAACAGCTTTCTAACCAGTTTCCCTGAATTCACTATTGCTTATTCCACAATTTATTCTCCATATTTATTTTATCTTTTTAAAATAAATGTCTGTATTCCGTGGTGTATATGTGCAACATTTTCTTTATCCAATCTATCATCGATGGGCATCGATGGGTCCCAGTCTTTGCTATTGTGAATAGTGCCGCAATAAACATATGTGTGCATATGTCTTTAGAGCAGAATGACTTGTAACCCTTTGGGTATATACCCAGTAATGGAATTGCTGAGTCAAATGGTATTTCTGGTTCTGGATCTTTGAGGAATCGCCACACTGTCTTTCACAATGGTTGAACTAATTTACACTCCCACCAACAGTGTAAAAGCATTCCTATTTCTCCACATCCTCCCCAGCACTGTTGTTTCCTGACTTGTTAATGATCGCCATTCTAACTGGCATGAGATGGTATCTCATTGTGTGGTTTTGATATGCATTTCTCTAATGACCAGTAATGAGCTTTTTTTCATATATTTGTTGGTCGCATAAATGTCTTCTTTTGAGAAGTGTCTGTCCTTTGCAGGGACATGGATGAATCTGGAAACCATCATTCTCAGCAAACTAACACAGGAACAGAAAACCAAACACCACATGTTCTCATTCATAAGTGGTAGCTGAACAATGAGAACACATGGACATAGGGAGGGGAACATCACACACTGGGGCCTATTGGGGGGTGAGGAGCTAGGGGAGGGATAGCATTAGGAGAAATACCTAATATAGATGACGGGTTGATGGGTGCAGCAAACCACCATAGCACATGTATGCCTATGTAAAAAACCTGCACGTTCTGCACATGTATCCCATAACTTAAAGTATAATAAAAAGTAAATAACATAAAATAAAATAAATATTAGACCTAATTATTTCAGTTGCTCCCATCACACATCAGTTAAAATATAGTTGAAGCTCCTAAATCACCAGGGTCTGGCAGCCCATACAATCTCATTTTCTTTGACTCTGATGTACAATGTAGCCATTGAACAAGCTAAGCTTGTTCCAATCTGGGGACACATATACCTGCTATTCTTTCTGCAAAAGTTTTCATGGGTGAAATCTTTCTTGACATTCTGATGGAAGCTTTAATGTCACTTATCTATAGAAACCTTCCTTGACCATCCTAAGGAGCCACTTCACAAGCATCCATCATATCACACTCTAGTTGCGGAATTCTTTGGAATTCTTGTCAATGTTTAGCATTATTTCTTAATTATCTATTTTTTTGTCTATTTCCTCACAGTAAACTAGATGCTCCATGACTTTCTTATTCCCAGTGATATCCTCAGTGTCTGGAATGGGACCTGGCCCATATTTATTCATTTGCTAATTTTTTTTCATAAACACTCACTAAGGGAATTTATCTTTCACATCCCAAATTTTATTCTTCATGGTGTTTCATTTTAAATATTTGTGTGAATCACTTGAAGCAAATTTATTTTTTAGCTGATTTATATTTTGAGAGCCTTGACTTGATTTCTGATTGTTCTTCAAAGGCAGTGACTCCGTATCAAGTGCATGATAATGTTTAGATAAACATTTAAATAAATTATGGAAGTAACAAACCTTTTTTTTTTTTTTTAAGAATTGAGACATATCATTCCTGCTTTATTTGTACACTGGGCATAAGGGAACAATAAAAAGTGTTAACTTTACTTTGAATATTATGGACTGCCGATATTTAAAATGCCATTATAATAAAATCACAGAAAATATTTCTTGCAAAGGTTTCTCTTTTTACAAAGCATGAGTGATTCGCAAAAAGCTCTAATTTATAGGTTCACATCTATTCATATTTTAGAGAGAGATAATCAATTTTTTTTTCTTTTAACTTTTATTTTAGGTTCAGGGGTACATGTACAGATTTTTTTTTTTTTTTTTTTTTTTTTTTTTTTTTTTTTTTTTTTTT
>NC_045441.1:108314179-108442340 GCF_002776525.5 Piliocolobus tephrosceles
GGTCTTTGCTCACCGCAACCTCCGCCTCCCAGGTTCAAACGATTCACCTGCCTCAGCCTTCCCAAGTAGCTGGGACTATAGGCATGCGTCACCATGCCCGGCTAATTTTGTGTTTTTAGTAGAGACGGGATTTCTCCATGTTGGTCAGGCTGGTCCTGAACTATCGACCTCAGGTAATCGACCTGCCTCAGCCTCCCAAAGTGCTGGGATTACAGGCATGAGCCACCGCGCCCAGCCATACAACAGCTTTCTAACCAGTTTCCCTGAATTCACTATTGCTTATTCCACAATTTATTCTCCATATTTATTTTATCTTTTTAAAATAAATGTCTGTATTCCGTGGTGTATATGTGCAACATTTTCTTTATCCAATCTATCATCGATGGGCATCGATGGGTCCCAGTCTTTGCTATTGTGAATAGTGCCGCAATAAACATATGTGTGCATATGTCTTTAGAGCAGAATGACTTGTAACCCTTTGGGTATATACCCAGTAATGGAATTGCTGAGTCAAATGGTATTTCTGGTTCTGGATCTTTGAGGAATCGCCACACTGTCTTTCACAATGGTTGAACTAATTTACACTCCCACCAACAGTGTAAAAGCATTCCTATTTCTCCACATCCTCCCCAGCACTGTTGTTTCCTGACTTGTTAATGATCGCCATTCTAACTGGCATGAGATGGTATCTCATTGTGTGGTTTTGATATGCATTTCTCTAATGACCAGTAATGAGCTTTTTTTCATATATTTGTTGGTCGCATAAATGTCTTCTTTTGAGAAGTGTCTGTCCTTTGCAGGGACATGGATGAATCTGGAAACCATCATTCTCAGCAAACTAACACAGGAACAGAAAACCAAACACCACATGTTCTCATTCATAAGTGGTAGCTGAACAATGAGAACACATGGACATAGGGAGGGGAACATCACACACTGGGGCCTATTGGGGGGTGAGGAGCTAGGGGAGGGATAGCATTAGGAGAAATACCTAATATAGATGACGGGTTGATGGGTGCAGCAAACCACCATAGCACATGTATGCCTATGTAAAAAACCTGCACGTTCTGCACATGTATCCCATAACTTAAAGTATAATAAAAAGTAAATAACATAAAATAAAATAAATATTAGACCTAATTATTTCAGTTGCTCCCATCACACATCAGTTAAAATATAGTTGAAGCTCCTAAATCACCAGGGTCTGGCAGCCCATACAATCTCATTTTCTTTGACTCTGATGTACAATGTAGCCATTGAACAAGCTAAGCTTGTTCCCATCTGGGGACACATATACCTGCTATTCTTTCTGCAAAAGTTTTCATGGGTGAAATCTTTCTTGACATTCTGATGGAAGCTTTAATGTCACTTATCTATAGAAACCTTCCTTGACCATCCTAAGGAGCCACTTCACAAGCATCCATCATATCACACTCTAGTTGCGGAATTCTTTGGAATTCTTGTCAATGTTTAGCATTATTTCTTAATTATCTACTTTTTTGTCTATTTCCTCACAGTAAACTAGATGCCCCATGACTTTCTTATTCCCAGTGATATCCTCAGTGTCTGGAATGGGACCTGGCCCATATTTATTCATTTGCTAATTTTTTTTCATAAACACTCACTAAGGGAATTTATCTTTCACATCCCAAATTTTATTCTTCATGGTGTTTCATTTTAAATATTTGTGTGAATCACTTGAAGCAAATTTATTTTTTAGCTGATTTATATTTTGAGAGCCTTGACTTGATTTCTGATTGTTCTTCAAAGGCAGTGACTCCGTATCAAGTGCATGATAATGTTTAGATAAACATTTAAATAAATTATGGAAGTAACAAACCTTTTTTTTTTTTTTTTAAGAATTGAGACATATCATTCCTGCTTTATTTGTACACTGGGCATAAGGGAACAATAAAAAGTGTTAACTTTACTTTGAATATTATGGACTGCCGATATTTAAAATGCCATTATAATAAAATCACAGAAAATATTTCTTGCAAAGGTTTCTCTTTTTACAAAGCATGAGTGATTCGCAAAAAGCTCTAATTTATAGGTTCACATCTATTCATATTTTAGAGAGAGATAATCAATTTTTTTTTCTTTTAACTTTTATTTTAGGTTCAGGGGTACATGTACAGATTTTTTTTTTTTTTTTTTTTTTTTTTTTGAGATGGCGTCTTGCTCTGTCACCCAGGCTAGAGTGCAGTGGCGCGATCTCGGCTCACTGCAACCTCCGCCTTCCGGGTTCAAGGGATTCTCCTGCCTCAGCCTCTCGAGTAGCTGGGACTACGGGCGCGTGCCACCACGCCCGACTAGTTTTTTATTTTTAGTAGAGACGGGGTTTCACCATCTTATCCAGTCTGGTCTCAAACTCCTGACCTTGTGATCCACCCGCCTGGGCCTCCCAAAGTGCTGGGATTACAGGCGTGAGCCACCACGCCCGGCCAAGATTTTTATACAGGTAGACTCATGTCACAGGGGTTTGGTGTACCGATTATTTTGTCGCCCAGATACTAAGCACAGTACCCGGTAGGTATTTTTTTCTGATCCTCTTCCTCTGTTCACCCTCCACCCTCAAGTAGGCCCCAGTGTGTGTGTTTCCCCTTTATGTGTCCGTGTGTTCTAGTAATTTAGCTCCCACTTATAAGTGAGAATATGTGGTATTTAGTTTTATGTTCCTGCAATAGTTTGCTATGGTAATGGTCTCCAGCTTCATCTATGTTGCTGCAAAGACATTATCTCATTTTTTTGTGGATGCATAGTATTCTGTGGTGTATATGTACCACATTTTCTTTATCTAGTCTACTGTTGATAGGCATTTGGGTTGATTCCATGTCTTTGCTATCATGAATAGGGCTGTGATAAACATATTTGTGGATGTGTCTTTATGGCAGAATGATTTAATAGCCTTCAGATATATACCCAATAACGAAATTGCTTGGTAAAATGGTAATTCTGTTTTTAGTTCTTTGAGGAATCACCACAGTGCTTTCCACAATGGCTGAACTAATTTACACTCTATCAACAGTGTATAAGTGTTCCCGTTTCTTGGCAACCTCACCAGAATCTGTTATTTTTTGACTTTTTAATTATAGCCATTATGATTGGTATGAGATGATATATCTTGTTGTGGTTTTTATTTGCATTTCCCTAATGATTAGTGATGTTGAGCACTTTTTCGTATGCCTATTGGCCGCATGTATACAACTGCTTTTGAAAAGGATCTGTTCCATATCCTTTGCACAATTTTTAATGGGGTTGTTTGATTTTTTGCTTGTAAATTTGTTTAAGTTCCTTATAGATTCTGGATGTTAGAGCTTTGTCAGAAGCATAGTTTGCAAATATTTTCCACCATTCATAAAGGGACTTTCTGATTACTTTTATAAATTAAACACAAAAATTATTTATTTGCCATGTAACATTTTGTTTGATAAGATCAATTTCTGCACAATCCATTTTAAGAAAACATTACATTTCATTTTTCCAAAACAATATTTTCCAATTGTCCACACATTTTTGAGATGTTCTTTTTAGTTAGATAAAAACATAAATAGGCCCTTCTAAAATTGAATTATGAAATAGAAAAAATGTTTATCATAAAAGCTATTGAAAGAATAACTTTGTTAGCTTTTAAAGTTTACATTCCTTATTAAAATGAGTCACATTGAAAATTTCAAATATTACATAGAATTAGATACGGTTAGAAATAGTTAATCTATACCATGCTTTCTCAGGAATGGGAAGAATTTCAAATATGCCCACAAATAAATATTTTTCAAATTTTAAATTATTTTACTTCAGCTTGATAAATTGAAGAAACTTAACTAGTGACAAATGTTAACAATTTTATTTAAATTGTGTTAAAAAGAATCTATTCAAATACCCATTTCTACAGATTCAGATTTCTACAGACTCAGAAACTTTTACATTTGCAAGAATATATTCAACGTAACAGATAAAGCTAATTTTTTTTTGTTAGACAGGGTCTGGCTCTGTCACCCAGACTGGAATGCAGTGGCGTAAACTCAGCTCACCGCAGCCTCAACCTCCAACTTCCTAGGCCCAAGAGATCTCTCAACTCAGCCGCAGGGGTAGCTGGAACTACAGGCACTAGTCACCACACTCTGCTAAGTTTTTTTTTTTTTTTTTTTTTGGAAAGACAGGTTTTCACTATGTTAGCCAGACTGTTCTCAAATTCCTGGACTCAAGAGATCTGCCCACATTGGACTCCAAAAGTGCTGGGATTATAGGCACCTAGCCTTAAAGTTCAAATTTTACAAGATTAAAGCATAAAATAACAAATTGTGAAATTTATAATTTTTTTAGAAAAATGTCATCCATTTTAAAGATAGGTTAAAGCTTCAAATTTACACAAGACTGTATCTATCCAACATAAAAATCTGCTTTCAGAGATAACTTGGGATACTCATTGCTTCTGATTTAGTTAAACACGTATTCATTGTTTTCTTCCTGCATATTGGCAAAAAGAATAAAGGCAATTCCTTTACGGCCGCCCCTATTATTTTATTAATTTGCATCAACTAAGAGCAACTGTATGGGTAAATCAGTTGCTGTTTTTAAAAACACATGGTCCATTTGTTTACCACTAAATCAAACTGGAAACCTGTAGAACTCATGATTAAAATTTTGAATTTCTATATTAAGAACTTTTCCTGTGGAGTTAAATAGTCATGTGTTCAAAGCTAGCCTCTCTCTTTTTACTTACCATCTCAGTGATTTGGGGACATGTCACTTAAACCTCTTGAGTCACAGTTAACTCTGGTTTCAAATGGGGATGATAAAAGAACACACCTCAAAGGAATGTGTGAAGAGTAACACAGACAATATATGGGAAGAACTCGGCACTATCAAATAAATTTACTTTTGTGATTTCTACTACTACAGTCATAATTATGTGAACTAATCTTTTCAGGTTTTTTAATACTGGATTATGTTGCAACTTTAGAAATATTTATGAAAACATTGACAAAACTGGTGTTGCCCTTTATAATTTAGAAGAAATTACAAATACATAAAAATATTCATAAGAACTTTGTAGATTATTTCCTAGATGTTTTTGTTTTAAAATTAGGGTTTTAAGAAGGGAAAAGTGCCAGACTTTATCTTTGCAATATTACATATATTATGTAATTTAATCTTCACAATAATAACCCAGGTAATATTATTCTCATTTTATACTTGGGAAACAGTGAATTAGATTTCCTAAGTAGTTGCAAACCTTTGCTTCATCCAGTAAAAAGCACCACTTCCCTACAGCACGGATGGCTAGAGGTCATTATGGGTTACAGAAAGCAAATCTTACCAGAAATCTGAAAAAAAAAAAAAAAAAATAGTCATTTAATCTTATTAGAACCAAGCTCATTAGGTATATGTTGTTAATATTGTTATAGTTTTATCTTGTACCCCTTTTAAAATTGTGGTAGTAAATTTGGAACCATAAAGTTAGAGATGCAGAATATATAATGAAATATATCTCAACATTAAAATTATATTTATATGATAATGTTAACTGTTTCCAATTCTTATTTTTAATTCATGGATAGATAAGCCAAACTGAAAATCTATAGTTTAGATTAAATTTACACACAATAAATAAGTACAATTAGTAAGGAATTTATTACTAGCTCTCAGAGCTATTATCCATAATTAATGGTAAGCCAGATTTGGTTGGTGCATCCAAAGTCATAGAATAATTTATGAGGCTACTTGTAATACCACCCTGGTCCTCCTGTCCAGTTTTGCACTTTGAACACTTTCACATACTTGATGCTCACAGTAAAAAGATCAAATCAGACTAAAATTTTTGATAATCCCTGTTCCTTTTAGCTTCTTTTTGTTACATGGCTACATTTTTATCTGATCCACAGTTCTACCAAACTAATTTCTCATTTAGGGCTCAGCATCAATATTCCTTCTTCTCAGAAAGATTTTACTCCCTTCTGACAATACATATGGTGAAAATGTCCACCTAATCTATCGGGAGCACAGTGCCACTCGTACATGTGCTTCTACTATGGCTTCTGTCATACTCAACTGAATTTTTTTTTTTTTTTTTTTTTTTTTTTTGAGACGGAGTCTCGCTCTGTCGCCCAGGCTGGAGTGCAGTGGTAGGATCTGGGCTCACTGCAAGCTCCGCCTCCCAGGTTCACGCCATTCTCCTGCCTCAGCCTCCTGAGTAGCTCGGACTACAGGCGCCCACTACCATGCCCAGCTAATATTTTTTGTATTTTTTAGTAGAGACGGGGTTTCACCGTGTTAGCCAGAATGGTCTTGATCTCCTGACCTCGTGATCCGCCCACCTCGGCCTCCCAGAGAGTTGGGATTACAGGCATGAGCCACAGCCTCGTTTTTTGTTTTTTGTTTTTTTTTTTTTTTTTTGAGACAGAGTCTTGCTGCATCATCTTGGCTCACTGAAACCTCGGCCTCCCAGGTTCAAGCAATTCTCTGCCTCAGCCTCCCGAATAGCTGGGATTACAGGCGCCTGCCACCACACCCAGCTCATTTTTGTATTTTTAGTAGAGACAGGATTTCACCATGTTGGCCAGGCTTGTCTTGAACTCCTGACCCTGTGAGACACCCGCCTCGGCCTCTTAAAGTGCTGGGATTACAGGCATGAGCCACTGCTCCTGTCCAGATTTTTGTATTTGAATGTTTCTCTCCTCAGAAGAATACGGTAGCCTTGAGGATTGCCACTGAATGTTTTTCATGGCCTTGTCTTCTGAGACTGGTAAAGTATTGGGCATTGTAGACCCTTAATAAAATTGGTTGAATGAATTAATGAACTATTCCCTTGAGGCAAGAGCCATCATGTTACACTTAATTGAGTTATAACATTCAAATTCAAGATCCAGTTATCTTACCTTAAGAAGGAGACTTTTATTTTTAATTCAATCATGTAAATAATGGGGAAACACCACTTGAATTACAGAACTCATAGAGTTGTTGGGTAATTAAATAAGACACTGATTAGAAAATAGAGCACCTACTACATAGTAAGCCTTCAATAAATGTTTCCTTTTTCATTTTTTAACTGAAATCCACTTAAAATCATACTATCAGTCAGGTGCAGTGGCTCACACCTTTAATCCCAGCACTTTGGGAAGCCGAGGCGAGCAGATTAATTGAGGTCAAGAGTCTGAGACCAGCCTGGCCAACACGATGAAACCCCGTCTCTACTAAAAATACAAATATTGGCCGGGTGTGGTCACGGGTACCTGTAATCCCAGCTACTTGGGAGGCTGAGGCAGAAGAATCACTTGAACACAGGAGGCAGAGTTTGCAGTCAGCCCTGATTGTGCCACTGCATTCCAGCTTTTAATTTAATTGAAAGTATAATTTCATTTTATTTATTTATTTATTTAGTTACTTAGTTATTTTAGACTCCAGACCCAGTCTACAATAACTAAGTAACTAACTAACTAACTAACTAAATAAATAAATAAATAAATAAAATGAAATTATACTTTCAATTAAATTAAAAAAGAAAAATGAAAGCTTTCATGGAATGATCACTGAGTGAAAGGAGGGAAGAGGATAGAAAGATGTAATAGTCTAAACATATCTGTTATTATTGTCTTATCTCATACATTTTAAACTATGTAAGTCTTTGTTGTCCACATGTTTACAGTAGTAGTGGGATTCAAATAATTCTGACTTCACAGAAAGGTCTTAATATTTATGAATAAATGCAAGGTAAGGACATTTCACTTAGTCGTCTGAAATCTGAATAGCTCAAGGTTATAGGATTCTGTGAGTTAATGGGATGAGATTTGTGGTTTAGCAGGCAGCTTTCTAACATACTGTCATAAATGAACTGAATGAAATACTACTAGCTTTCTTCTTCTAAGAAGAAGTCTTTCAGCCTGTAGTTATAATTTCAGAAACATTACAGACTTGTAAATACCCTACACATTAATGTGTACAGGTGTATAAGGAAAATCATGTAAGCTAATCACTCCCTTGAAGAACATTCACGTTTAAATATTTATCCAATTGTTTAAAGAAAATGACCATACATTTCTTTTAGGCAAATTAAAAAGATAAGAAAATGATTTTCATAAAACAAGTGATACACACACCATTTAGAGAAACACGTTAATGTCAAAGTTTTATTTTCAAAATCAATCACTACAGAAATTATATTTGATTACCCAATCCCTTCTCTGGAAAGCCTGTTTTTAAAAATCTTTATACACTTGCCAAATATTTCAGGACTTACAGTGCTATAAAATCTTAATTTATATATATTAACAAAAGATTGTATAAGATGCAAACCAAGCCAGGAAAAGAGTATATAATGGCATTGCTTTTCTTATTTCTCCATGCAGGATTTACAATCACATATTTATGCAAACTTCTTAGGTTTTCTTTTTTCCTTAAAATTGGAATGGGCATACAGAATATGGAAAATAGTTATTCAGGAGTTAGTGAGTTATTTGCTCCTGTCAGATAAGCTACACTGTCACCCTATGGCCAAAGTTTTCCCCACATCTTCCAACTTTACCATTTCCATCTAGAAGGAGTGTTGAATTAGTGAAGCAGTTCTTACAGATTTTTAATTCTGCCAAGCCTGATGCTGTGCATCCAGGATTCAGCAAAATATTCTCTCTGGTATCAAACAGGTAAACAAAATTAAAAAGCAATACTGTATGACTTGACTTGATTTTATTTATCCTTGACCTGAAAGACACAACTAGTCTGGTAACTGTGTGAAACAAGCCAAACCTAGTGTGTTCATCATTTGAAGCCTAAAATCAGTGCTAAAAAAAAATCAGCAATATTTTTAAAAATTGTACCAGTTCATTCATGACACTTTGAGATTCAACTCTGAGATGACAATGTCTGAAGTGACAGTTTTACATCAGAGAAAGATTAAATCCAAAAGTAGGTGAACATTTATTATTTTTAAGTTAGGTAAATTTTCCAATGTGTTTAAGACTTGGCCTCTATCATGAATTTTTCCAAAAGCAAAAAGAGAAAATATTACAAAAAAAAAGAAAATAAAGCTAGCCTTCATAAAGTAGAGCATGGACTTTTCAAACAGCAATTCTCTCACTTCCCTATGAACATCAATGGCATTGCAAACCAGACATATAACAAAAAAGAGAAATACAGTATACCCTGAAAGTAGAAAACAAGGTCAGAGGTGAAGCTTTAGCTAAAAGACTTTCTTTAGGTGACAGAGGCGGCAAATCAAGCTTATGCTTTCTGTCTGTTCAAATCCCCATTAAAAAGCCTAATACCTCAGCTTTCTATTTTCAATTTTTCTTCCATGGTGTGCTATGTTAACACTTTCCTGAATTGTTATTTGCAAACAAATTATGCATAAACCAGCACTGCAAAAGCCTATTAATGAAGAAAAGGGAGGAAAGAAGGAGGAAGAGAGTGCAAAACACAAAAGAGAGAGAGGGGAAGAAGAGAGGAAGGGGGAAAGTGAAGAAAAGGAAGCAAGGGGGATACAGAGGGCGAGAGATAGAGACAAGAGACAGAGACAGAGGAGGAAGACAAGGAAAGAGAACAGAAAGAGAGGGAAGAAAAATTGGAGGGAGGAAGAAGCATGTTTTTATGCCAATCCAGAAAATTGTTTTCAGTAAGCAAGCCTCACTATTAATGGGGAAATCTGGAAAGTTTCACTACGTAAGACCACTCTAAATAATTGTATTGAGTGAGACCAAATTTTTATCTTTTAACCTTTCATCTACTGTATGATTTACAAGTTTATCATTCTTTTGTCCTTTTCATTAGGTAATCCTTATAAAAGTGTATCTACCTCATTTTTTATTTTGTCTAGTTATCCTTCTGAAGTGTTTGATTCCTGGTGATTTACTTTTACTTCTCATAGTATACAGGGAATTTTTTTTCTGTTTATTTATTTATTTTTATTTATTTATTTATTTATTTTTTATTATACTTTAATTTCTAGGGTACATGTGCATAACGTGCAGGTTTGTTACATATGTATACTTGTGCCATGTTGGTGTGTTGCACCCATCAACTCGTCAGCACCCATCAATTCATCATTTATATCATGTATAACTCCCAATGCATAGGGATTTTTTTTTTTCTTCTTTGCCTTAATCTTTTCTCTTCCTAAGTTAAAACATCATCTCTTATAGGAATACATATAGTAATATTATTGTTGTAAGTCTGGTCTTTAAAAAACAGAGCAAAAGCAAAGCAGAATCATTAGAATAATAATCTATTTCATTGCCCTGAATTGACCTTATTCAAAGCCCACCTTTAAAGGTAGATTGTTACTTCACAGAAATAAATGTACTTGTTTATAATCAATAATTTTAAAACCCAATTACTCAAGAATAACACAGAGAGAAGATAAAGCTTTTGACTCTGAACTGATAGTCTATTAAATCATAAATTGTATCAACCATTTGTGATATTATTATTCACCTCGGAAACTGTGTCTGATTATCATTTATTTTATTATATCCTAAAATTTCCTTAGTCAATAACAAAAGTGTCTATTGTGTAGTAGAAATCTTTGTAGGGAGCATTTTCTATGTGGGTGTATCTAAGTAATAAGGATTATGAAAAATCCCTTAAACTCATTGTAGGGGGAGGGGAGTAAATGATTCTATTTGTAAAGAAGAGGGGCACAGAACACTGTACAACAATTCTCCCTGAAACATCTGAAAATTGATCTCAGTCTGAGCTGAAGTCCTTACCAGCCTCACCCCAACAAAGTGCCCAAATGACTTTTTAAAAGGGTATATCTCAAACCAGGGGAGAATGAGAGAAAGGGCAGGTTTGAAACTTACAGTGTTCCTATAATCAATACCCTGCTCCTGAGCAAAGTGTAAAGAGGCGCACAAATGTACTAAACCGCATCTCAAAACTGACATCGTAATTGCTGGCACTGCCCAGCCTACCCTGGCCTCAGCATTGCCGGGTTTTAAATTTATTTCAAATTGTTCTTCCCAAGTCTGCCTAATTTTTTTTTTTTTTTTGTCCAAATAGCAGCAACTCGCAGTTACTGAACAAAGCTTTAGGATTTTTTTTTTTTTTTTTTACTTACAGCTAAATTTAACTTTACCCATCCAATAAAAAAGAAATAAGGGAGCCTTTATTATCTCCCTGGATTTCTGGGTATGATACCACATCATAGAGAAGTGGTTATTAGAGACAATGGCCTACCAAGGTGAAGTTTGTAATAAAGCCTATTATGTGGTTTCACCATTGACACTAATGGAATGTAACAGTGATTTAGAATGATTTAATGGTTCCCAGGTTGTGCTCTAATAGTGCTCTTTATATTATGATGTATATCACAAAACCTAATGTGGCTGTTGTGATATATTGACAGTATTCATGCTGTTTCATTTTTTTAGGGGAATTTAAAAAACTGTCAAAGAGGAAAATTAATAGGCTGCAACTGCTTTATTTTCAAGGGTTCTGTTTTTTAAATGTATGTGCATAAATTTCCATTTGGTGCCACTCTTAGGCTAATAAATTCATTTGCATTTTTATTCTGAGATAATAAGGACATATGCACATATGTACATTTGTGTATATGTATGTATGCGTTGTAAGGCAGTACACGTATATTTCTGTCTGAAATCCAGCTTGGAGAAGACTGCACTGTCATTCTCTAATATGTTTACAAAATGGTTCTATTAGATTAAAGTGCACATGAAGGAATATTATAAAAGAAATCATTGTTTTATTATCTAAGATGAAATTATTTCGTTTGAATTGTTAAGATGGCTACGGTTTTAGTACTAGCTCACTTAAAAAAAATACTCTTGAGCAGCTCTCATGCGAGCTCTTGGATTTCTGAATAAAAGAAGACGAAAACCAGCAGAAAAAGACAAGAATTGAAGCAACAACTATGCTCTTGTAACTTGTAAGCATCACAGCTATGCCTGATCTTAAAGTAATGAGGCACAGTTTTAATCCAAATAGAAGATGAACAACATTGAAACTTTTAGCCTATTGTTTGCGTAATTCGCAGAACTAGAGTTGTAGATAAACCGGAAAGATGGGGAGTTTTCCATAGCCTCCATATTCCACCTCTTAGATGTTTTGACCACTACTTCCTGCTGTCTGTTTAGTTTGTCTTCTTTCTTCAGAATGCCCTACTTCTCTCATTTCCAGGTAGCATTCATTTCTTAAGAAATCTGAAAGGCTGTCCATAAATTCTACTTAATAGGTGAGGTCATCTTCTTCCTGTCCAGCCTACATGAATTTCCATGCCTGTGATCTTTTTTTAGAGTCAGTTAATATTCAGTCCAGTCGTTTGCTGTTTCCTAAGTGTATTTTAAGTAAAAACATACTAAGCACTCAGTGCATATTTTCCAATTGTTTGATTGATTGATGTGATTGCATACAACTTTCCCCAACTCTACTGCTGTCCAAGCAGACCATGCCTTCCTGTGGAGAAGCAGATATCATATTATATTGGGTGAGTATTAGATCTTCAGACATGGAGTTGCTACAACAAAAAAAATAACAACTTGGTCATGACAAGAGCTGTTTTTTTTCCTTAGGGGAAATATATTCCCAAATTCTATAGTTAATTTATTAAAAACTAGTGCAACACAGAAAATGTGTTATCTTTAATCCTTACTTGAAGTATTTAATTTTCCTTATGTTACTGTTGGAATTGTATCATAAATGTGATTATGAATATACTTGAACACATATCTAATTTTGACTATAAATCCCTTCCTCCACATCTATAAAGATCACTGGCTATGCATACATTATATGCACATGGATATATGTATGCTCATGAATGAAGGTTGACTCCTGGCTAAAAAAAAAGTAAACAGAAAAACAAGGTGAAAAGAAAACGTGAATGAACAAAATAATCCTATTGTTTAGTGGAGATACTCAATATTATAAAGATGTCCATTTTTCCCAAGATTAATATATAATATAAATCTAATATACATGGATTTTGGTGAGAAGTCAACAAAATGATACTAACGTTTATCCAAAGTTCATTCAGAAAAGTTAATATAAACAAAACCTAGGAATACCCTGAAAGAAAAAAAAAAAAATACTAGCACATAAAATATATGTATATAACAACTTATAATTAGCACTGAAATAGACATACAATTTTAACTTAGTGGAAAGTTCAGAAATAAAGTATATATGGGAATTTAGCGAATAACAGAAATGATAATTCAAATTAGTTTATAATAGAGATATTAATGGAGTAATGGTGGAATAGTAAATATTGCATCTTTTTTACTCCAAAATAAATTCACTGTAGATCAAAGATTTAATTGTAAACATTGAAGCTATAAAAGATCTAGAACAGAATATCAACTATTAAAAAATATAATTTGTGGTGATTTGGGTAGACCATCATAAACATACAAAAATCCTAAAACCTTAAAAAAATTGATAAATTTGACTACATGAAAATGAAACCCTTTTTTTCTGGCTGGAAGAAGTGTAAACCAAATCAAAGGGCAAACTAGAGGAAATATTTGCCACAGAACAAAGTCAGTAATATGTAAAAATATTTTAGAAATCAATAAAGCAAGTATCAACACAATAGCAAAAAAGCTCAAAGAACATAAATATATGTTACAAAAAGTGATAATAATGATAAAAGTCAACATTAATATATCCTCAAAAATCAATTATAATGAAAGAAATGAATCTCAGTAATAACGTGATTTCTTTTTCACTTAATGTTTCATAGTTTCCAGTGCTTTCAGGAGTGTGAGAAAGCATGTATTCAATACTGTTGATGGTATCAGTATGATTTTTATTAGTGTAATTGGTAAAAATCTACCAAAATTACTCAATAAAAATTAAAATGTGCTTGTCTCCATAAGTAATCAGGGCAATGAAAATTTAAAAAAGAGACAACG
The DNA here is from genome assembly GCF_002776525.5 of Piliocolobus tephrosceles. NCBI lineage: Eukaryota > Metazoa > Chordata > Mammalia > Primates > Cercopithecidae > Piliocolobus > Piliocolobus tephrosceles. Next base: position 108,328,048 of record NC_045441.1, read on the forward strand.
TCATATACACCAATGAATGGCTAAAATTAATAAGATGTTTAACAATACCAACAGTTGATAAGACATAAAACAGCAGGAATTCTCACATACTGTGTGTGGGAGAATAAATTGGTACAACCAGTTTTAAAAACTGGCATCATTTTCTCAATTTAAACATATGCATAATTTATGACCCAGCAATTCAACTCCTGGCTATGTACACAACAGAAAAACATACACATGTGCACTGTGTTCAGAGCAGCATTATTTATAATATCCCTAAACTAGAAACAACTCAAATGTTCATCTGCAGTAGAATGCATAAATTAATCATGTGGTATCCATAAAATGAATACTGTACAATAAAAATGACTGAACTACTCATATATACAACAAGGAAGAATGAAAGAAGCCAGATACAAAAGTGATTCTATGTATATAAAGACCAAGCAAAACAAGATTAATAGTCAGACTAGTGGTTACCTTTGGGAGAGAGAAAGAAAAAACGTAGGAATAGTAATTGGCAATGGTCCAAAGGGTGCTTTTGGATTGCTGCCAGTTTTGTATTGCTTGAGCTGGCAGGTAGTTACTCTGATACTCACTTGTGGTAATTTATTGAGTTGTATATTTCTGTTTTGTATAATTGATCTAAATGTGTGCTATACAATACAAAGTTTTAAAAACAAAGGTAAAAAGGGCAGGGTAAGAAAAGAAAAAGAATAAAGAGATACTATTCATAATTTTTAATACTAAAAATGACCTCCAAAACCTCTGAAGATTGTAAGGGTCATACTGGCTCTTAATATAAAGAGTAGCTTCTAAGCCAATAGTTTGAGAATAGAAATGTAAATACAGATAGTAGGTTGATTATTCATTGATTTTAGTTGGTTGGTTCAATTTTGTCATTAAATATGAATTTATAAAATTCACATAATATATTTACTTTTTTGTAAGTATAAATTTCTGCCTCCTTTTTAATCATAGTATAATTAAAATTATGGAAGAAACCCTCATAAATATAAATAGATAAAGCATTTTGATGGCTAAAAAGCTTAATGTCTTTTCACAACTTTGTACCTTCCTGAGATTACCTTCATTCTCTTGGAAGTGTTTCGAGTGTTAATCCCTCAAGAAAAGTCCAGGCCTGTGGGAAATAAAGACGTCCTATATGCCCATTTAACTAATTCAATGTTGATTAAGTTCCTACTATTTTCTGACAAAAATTAGAAATAAGACATAGTTCCTGGCCCCTTGACCTTAAAGGTCGATTTAGTAAGATATGAGCCCACATAAAGATTGCCTTGCTTACCCTACATCGTGTGGATGACCCTTACAGTCTTACTTTTCCTTAAAATAAAATTTTTTAAAAAAAGGGATTTCAATTTGGAAGACCTTTTCTCATATGGAGAAATTCTGGCATTATTGACCCTGTTCTGGATCTCTTGCTGAGATAGCATGGACCTCTGAGCCAGAAAGAATTTGTTTCAAATACAGTATTGGCTTTTTAACAAGATAACTTTTCTTAGCCTCAGTAAGGACACCTTAACAAATGAAAATAATTGTCTCACAAGGTACCTGTGTCTATTACTGGGGTTATATAGACCGATATTGGAGTTATATAGACCGACTGGCTAGCTGTAGGTATTTAATATACGTTAGTTACCATCTCCCCTTTCAACTGTATGTTATAATTATTTGTTTAGTGTCTCCCCTATCATATTGATCTATAAGTTTTTTTTTGAAATTAGGGATCACATTTTATTATTTTCTTTTCTTTCTTTTTGTTGTTGTTGTTTTGTTTTGTTTTGAGACGGAGTCTTGCGCTTTCCCTTGGACTGGAGTGCAATGGCACAATCTCACCTCACTGCAACCTCCACTTCCCGGGTTCAAGAGATTCTCCTGCCTCAGTCTCCCGAGTAGCTGGGATTACAGGTACCCACCACCACGCCCAGCTAATTTTTTGTATTTTTAGTACAGACGAGGTTTCACTATGTTGCCCAGGCTGGTCTTGAACTCCTGACCTTGTGATCCGCCCACCTCCGCCTCCCAAAGTGCTGGGATTACAGTGTGAGCCACCGTGTCCAGCCCTCTCATTCTTTTTTATACCCCTTACAGAGCTTGGCATAATGCCACGTGCAGAACTGAAATTATATATTTGCTGAAGGAATGAATTTTTTCAACTACTTATTGACTATGAGAAATGAAGAAAAGACATGTTCCCTTTATTCTGTTGAAGCTAAAGGAAAAAATGCTCAATTAACTCAAACAGAAATATGTTCCATGCATTCATTCTAAAGAAGACTAAATACTAATCAACTGTCGTTAAGAGTATGACATTACTATAAAAAGAGTGAAAAGTGACTCTGAGTTTTGCAAGGACAAGACAGGAAGAAATGAAATTTCAACCTCTTGGAGGAGCTTGTTATACATTTAAAGACTGGTTTTCTTGTCTTGCTTTTAGAATGAAGTTATTACTTTAGAGTTATATTGCTTTTTGCAGACACACATGATGCTGAATTTTGGAATTCTGTATAAAATATACCCTCACCTGAAATGACTTAGCTTTTTGATGTCAGGACATTAAGGGACGAGGCAAATTAATTTCAAGATCCTTTGAAGCCCTATGCTTTTTTTTTTTGAACTGTTTGGTTTTTCCCTCTGTTTTATCTTTTAGAAAAGGCTCGAAAACTTTAAACACATAATTAGACAACTAGAGAAAGAACTCTAAAGCTGTCTAACCATTTATTTTATTCTATAAAAGTACATCATAATGAAGAGTATCAATGTTCTAGGTGACAAAGGTCGTATATACCTAAAATAGGTAATAATTGTGTTCATATGTGTTAATATCACACCATATATCCCATCCTGCAATATTTGAACTTTCCATAAAAACAATAGCCTGTGGTGAAACAGCTTGTCATGTGTACTAATGAAAAATTGCCCGAGATATCCTGATGAGATTCTTCCTGAACTTATTTTACCCCCGAGGTTTGGGAATTCACTGAACACAATGTAAGATTTTTCTCTATCTCTTACCCTCTACCAAAAATTGTACATAAAATTCAGAATATTTCAAGTTTAACATGATTTTTCGAGTGCAATCATACGTTGGATAATTATTTTAGAGTGCTAAATGGCAAGAGGACAGGTTGAAGGGGGGTGAAAGTTACTTGTTTTTGACACCAAATTTATTTCAGACTTACAAGCAAATAGTTGTTCACTTTATTTCTCATTTTGTATAGGCCCTTCCTTGTTAAGAGCTGAGCAGACTCTTACAAAATACAAATGGGCAAACGCCTACTCTTATGTAATCTTCATGTTCTCTAAAAATAATAGGGTGTTAACATCATTGGAGCTTTCTCTTTCCAAAGATTCTACATAGCAGATTTGGAAAAGCAAGTGGAAAAACAACTAATAAGTATGGACACTTTGTAAAATATTAAAATAAGATTTGAACAGTCATTACCTCATTTTGACTTTTCAACTTTAGAGACTTTATGTGGGTCAGTTCCCACTGCCTTAATTAGCAAAATCAAAATAACAAAAAATGGCAATTTTCTGTACTCTCTGTTTTTTTCCTGTTCTCAGCCTGTAGCAATAATTATATTTTCCAAATGCGAAACACCTCATTTAAAATGCAAGCTTCCTCAAAGTTGGCCAACTCTTATGGGCTCAAAGTGGCACAAATAAGTAAATCTTTTTTTTTTTCCTGATGTTTTCCCCTGGTAAAACTCCTTTTGGCACGAGCACTGAATATAAATCAGCCACCATGTAAATAAATTTCTGTGTCAATATTTTTTTATTGTAAAAAATTTTGCCCATTGAAGTAAAACAAGAGCAAGGATTTACAAATCAGATTGCTAGTGCATTTCTAATTTATACCTTCCATGAATAGCCTTTAAGCCACAGTTGCCCTCATATATATATATATATATATATATATATATATATATATATATATATGTATTAGCTGGAAACAATTCATCAAGTAAGTTACCCCCTTTCTTTCAAACGCACTTGTATTAGTAAAAGGTTGAGTAAAGACCTCTGGGGAGCAAGGGCAATTTTTGACATGGGTCTCAACAGAATAAACTATGCAGGGACAATATAGAATACATTGGAGCAATAACATTATCACATCATAGGCTGATTGAGAGGCATTTCCTTGCATTTCTGTCCTTTTACCATAAGCCAATAGTAGCCACAGGCATTTGACTGGAGAGCCTGGAGGATTGACAGGCCTGGCAGTCATTACACGCTGGATTGAATACTAGATTACTCCAAAGTGGCTGAGGGTCAGGGATCAGTGTGTTCCCTTTTGGCACTAAATGACTTTAATATCCTTACTGTATTAGTCAATTACTTTAAAGCTGCTGCTCTCTGAGCTCTCTCTGCCCCCCTGCAGTTTACTATGGACATTTGAATTGCTCCCATACTTAACCCACACATCTGCTTTTAGCTGTCAAAAGAACAGTGCTATCAGTGGAGCTATTGACAATATGAAAAGAACTGAGATACTTGCTGGAGGTGTCAAGTGCCTCTCTCTTTTGGCTGCTTCCTTTAAAAAAAAAAAAAAAACTAAATAACTCACTTACAAAAGTGGTCCTAGAGAAAAGGAATTCAGCCTCATTTAATCTAGTGGGATGTAAAGTGACCAATAGTTAAAAAAAAAAAAAAAAAAAAAAAAAAAAAGGTGGGGTTGTTTTTATTTTGTTTTGTTCTGTTTTTTTATCACTTACTTCCATAAACTGCACACCATCTATGTGGGTTTTTATTCTGTGGACACACACTGAATATCACTGTGAGTGTGCACCAATGTGAGACCCTCTATCAAAGTCTCTATTTCATTCCACAATGGTTCTAGTGATGGTAGAGAATTATACTGCACTTCTCAATTTACTGGTGCAACACAGTGAAGAATTTTATATCACAGCCACTGAACTTTAAAAGGTCTGATGTGGCTTGGTGTTAAACCAACATGTCTAGATTAAATGTGGACTAAGGTGATCCGAAATGTAAAACTACTTGAAAGTCGTGCCTTCAGTGTTTCAGAAAAAGTGATACAATTCCCACACAAGAGCACATCTGTTGAGTGAGCCCTGACTTGTGTGTGAGTGTGTGTGTGTTTGTGTACGTCCCAGCACTACAGTGATAATAAATGACGTTGCAGGAAGTTGCTAAAAGATTATCAATAGCTATTTCATACAGAAATAGAAAAATGAGACAGAAACATATAGAAAGGTTAACAATTACCACTAGCTTATTTATACCAGAATCTGAGAAAACCACTGATTTCCTATCTACAGAGCATCTCTTCAGTGAGAAGGTCTGGTTGTTTGATCAGAAAATGCTCCTAAACATTTTTTTAAGTTTCCATTATTGATTCTATGTCTTTGCATACATGAAATTATATGTCAATGTGAGCAATTCTTCACAAAATAAAAAAATTAAAGCTTTATCTTTTCTGAAACAATAGTTAAATTAATACACATAATTGACACTTTTTTGTTTGCTTGTTTCTGAGAATTCGCACCCATAAACTGTGGTTTCAGGGGTCATTCAACTTCTTTTGCTTATAAAAGATTCTTCTTAGATGAAAATATCCTAGAAAACACAATGTTACTAGAAACATTATATAACCAACCCAAGTCAAAAATGACTTAAAAAATACAAGTTTAAATTGCATGTAAGTTATTAGAAATGTTAGTTTTTGTCATTACATTGACATTTTAAAGGCAATTTAAAGAGGAAAATGTCACGAAATTATAAGATTAGATAACTGTTTTGTATTATTTGCTAAACTTAAAGATGTTGACTTTTAATTGCTGAAGATGACATTAATCCGATCCTAAAGATCTAATATGTATCTTTAAACTTCACAGTAGTACAGAACAATTTCTGAGTTTTAATCATTTCATGCCATTTTCTGTTTAATTAAAAGGCAGTGGTTTTTTTTTCTTTTTCATTAGCTTAGGTTTTGTAAGCACAGATCATATAAATACACATGAAGTAAACTACATATACTTGAGACTCTCAAAGCTGATATGGCTCCTACCATAGGAAAGCCGACAGACCATTAAACAATAGTGAATATTTCCTTTTAGTGGGCATCTATAAAGTATGTAAAGATTATTGCCTTGGGAAATGAATTTTCTGATTTTGCTAATTTAAAATTTAGCCAGCAAAGAACCTTAAACAACTTGATACCTCTTGGCAATCATGTGTCATTAGCACTTTCCATTCATTTATATTTTGTTGTGTTTTGGGAATTGAGTATTCTGGAGAAGAAAGGTAGCCTGACAAGAAAGTGATTGAATAAGCCCCCTTGGTAGTTGGGATGACAGAAGGTGAAGAACTGTAGCTGCAGCTGACAACTTCTTTAATATGAATCACTTATAAATATTTACAATTCATAGTTCAACAATAACTCTATGGGTAACACATAAACAGAAGCAACTGATGGATTGTTTGCAATCCTGATCATTACTGTTTTGATGGGACTATGTTTTTATTAGAAAGTGTTTTTGACAAATTCATTTGTTAAAGTTTATTCTCTTCTATGTCTCGTTGTTATTTCTAGTAAACTTCCTTTGCAGTTTACTTATTGCTTTGCATTTTTGTAATAAATACGTAGTTTGCATTACTGAGGATTAGCATCCTCTTTCATTCTGTTATGGTGGTTTTGATGGATGCGTTTAAATTGTGTTCTTACTAGAATATGTTACAAAGCAAATAGAGTACTTTTTTTTGCAAAGCCACACACTAGTTTCGTCTTAAACACAAGAATAACAATCTTTGCAAAATCTGCAAAGTAAAACGCTGTGAGATGTCTTATAGAACACACAAATCTACAGCAATCTGTTAATGTAGCACCTAATTTTCATTTTCACAGATTTTATTATTGCTTCCCTAATGTAACCAGGAGGATTTGAATGACCAACTGGAGTCGATACTCCTTTTCTCCTGACTTAGTGAGTAATGAGGTAGACAGCCCCCTAACCCATTAGGCCTTCAATTGTGAAGTGGGAGTGCAGTTAGCTTTCAAAGCATAGAAAAAGCTATCCTTTATGACAGTGAAAAATAAAACATGTAGAATTATAGTCTATGCATTTTAACATCTCTACTGAGTAATTACATAGAAAATTAACTAACATCCAAGGTCTCTGAGTTTCTCTTCTATTGTAGTATAAAATGTGACTATTTTATATTTGCACATGTAGTACCTGATTTGATATGTTCTAATTTTGGAAAAAACAACTTTACAATTTCTGAGGCAGATAATATAGTTACTGGAGAACGATTGACTTTAAAAATAGTCTCCCTTTAAACAATGATGAAAGTTTACTCTATGAGTGGCATAAATAAGGATGAGAAAGCTTTTGGAATGTGTGATCTTATCTTTAACAACTATGTCTGAATGTTTCCTAGTTTTTTATGAAAATATGTGTTCATGTGTGTGAATGTGTGTGTTTCATAATTCTGGTATAAAATAATTGACAGTTGATTAAGGAAGTATCATTAGAATCATTTAAAATGTCTTTTTCCCTTTGAATTTGCTTCATAAATAAACAATGGAAAAAGGGTCCACAGAATCTGCTTATCATGTATCATGCTTCAATATGTAAACAACTTACTGACTGGCTTTGTGGGAGAGGAGGGCTCATAATTTTCAGCCTGAAAATGACATATACAAATAAAGGAACTAAAGCATGGAAAGTAACATATTTTGGTCTTGTGACTAATGGTAACCTGGTGCTATTGAATTACTGAACTGTGTCTGAGAACTAATGAGAAAATTTTCCCAGGGGAATCTTTATCCAGTGCACTTGGAGAGCACCTCGGGGACCTATTCTGAGTCTGTCACCTTCCCCGTCTCATTGACACTCCACTTCTTTACCACCATTACACTGTGCAACCATTTCACTTCACACCTCACGATTAGAATATTAAAAGGAGAGAATACTACACGACTTGTTCCAGATAGCAGAGTTGTTTTTGACACTTAGAATAGAAATTGTCACCAGAGTATCACAGACATGAGAGTCTCCAACTGAGTAGAACATTCTAAAGCTTAAAGCTATTTTATTTTACAGCTAATGAAAACTTTTAAGAAATCTCTTAATGGCACCTAATTCATTTACTCAGAGTTATTTAAGGGCTGCATAATTTTAACCCAAGAGAATAATTGTACTCTTAGAGTTACAAAAAATGATTTTGCCATAGAAATTTCTCTTGGGTCATTATTATATTGATCTTTTGTCAGTTATTGTTTTATTTGATCTTGTGTATACACAGGTAAAATGTACATTTCTAGACAGAGTGTGGCATTTTTTGATTGGGCAATGATTAAGAATGGTAATACTATCACAGATGTGTTACTGTAGTGACTAAACACAGGTTTATACTAGAACCCATGCTGAAATACCTAACAGGGTACTCCTACTTTCTGACACAAAGGAACAAAGAAGAAGAAAAAGGTAAGACCATATAAGGACGTGTCTCACTATTACTATGCTTTAAAAAAACAATCTGTTTTGATGAGAACACAGGGACACAGGGAGGGGAAAACACACACTGGGGCCTGTCAGGGAGGGAGCGGTGAGGGGAGAGAGAGCATCAGGATAAATAGCTAACGCATGCAGGGCTTAAAACCTAGGTGACATGTTGATAGGTGTAGCAAACCACCATGGCACACATATACTTACATAAAAAACCTACACGGTCTGTACACGTGTCCCAGAACTTAAAGTAAAAAATAATAATAATAAAATAAAAAAATTAATTAAATAAATAATATGATTTACAATGAGTCATTAATTAAGAAATTCTCTTCTGAAGGGTGGGGGCTATTTTATTTTTATCAGAAGTAAAATCCCTGACACTAAAAAAACAAAATTAGTGTTGATCTGTTATTTTATCTTTTCACAAAGCATGATGACTGCCTCTTTGGTTAAACTTTACTATATCCCTGTAGCATGGCAAGCATTATTATTTCTATTTCTGAGGTCAGACTATTAAATTAACAGCAGCACACATTCATGCAAAATACCCTTCCATGCAAATTTTGGGCTGAAATTTATTAGTTCTGCCAATGACCTTAGCAGTTATCTGTGTATTTTGCAAAATATATTTTGCATAATAATTTAAATGTCCTTATTAATATTTCTGCTGCATTTACTTTTGCCCCATATTAGACAAGCTCCACTCTTCTTAATAACTGGTCAAACATATCTTCTCACATGGACAAATGGAGACAAATATTATTGGAGACAAAATTCTGCCAAATAATAAATTTCCAGAGCCATTCTCCTTCCATAACAGCTTATGGAAAGTCTACTTTTCTACAGCTTAAGATATTTCATTATTGAAACTCGCTTAGGCTAGAAAAGACTGTAGTCCTGGTTTGGTCACTCAGGTTTTTATTATGGAAGTGCATACTGGAATTTGCTATTTTTACAATTCACCTTCCTGAATTGGCCTTATATATTGCTATTCCCTTTTCAAAACCCTATTGCAGACCACAAGAGGGCTAGAACAAATTCTGAAGTTTCCTGTTTTCTTTTAGGACACACCCAGAAAGATTTATCTCTGGCAAAAGTAGAACCGAAAACACTGACGAGTTTAAAAGAAAGCTTAAATGCTTGGAATTCATACAGTATTTTTAATGGTGGGAAATTTGGATGGAATTGTTTATGGGGAACTATCGGCCTTGAGAAAGACATGAGAAAATCCATGTAAGTTTATCAGTCCAATGTGGAAAGTCCAGGTGAAAAGGAAAGGGATGAATTAGACTCAGCATCAGGGTGTCAGTGTCGATTGAACATCTCTGTTTTCTACCTCTGACACATTCTGCATCACATGCATAGTTAAGAGCTGGCCTTATGGATCTTTCTTTCCTCTGCAAAAAGACATGAGCTGAATTTTGGCTATTTTTCTTTTTTATGGATTCAAAAATTATTATTTGATATATAATACAGAGCTTTTATCATGTCTGTTCATTTAATGTGATAGAAGCAAGAGAAAGAGAATCAAAATGGTCTAATTGTTGGTATAATATTTGTATTTAAGTACTCAAGTATTAAAGTGATACTTGCCTAGTGGATTGAATTTAGAAAGCCTGTTCACCCTATGGCTTAAGTGCTGTAAATGAAACCTTGTGACTCTCAGGTGGTAATAATTCAAAATGTAACGCACATGAGGGAGTTAAACACATACTCATAAGGATACATGAGCCGTCCATTACAAGGGTTTCCTTCATTTTCTATGCCAGAGTCACAAAATAACTTCAAACTTCATCCCAGAGATGAAATCAAAAGTCCACCTCACACACATTAAAAAGGACATCTCTACGGATTTAAACTAAGACCTGATTATTCAGGAGCAGCTTATTTGGCTCGTGGCTAAGTCAAAGTTTGCTACTTCTGGGCATGTTTGACTATAGGGAACTCGCCCTCATTTTCATCCTTCTGCCTGTTCTGAAGGATGTGAAAAACACACAACTTCATCTTTACTCATGTGGTTTTGAATAGGCTCTGATTTGACTCATCTTTTTCAGAAGTGGGAAAAAAAATATAAAGTATTTGCATGTGCAGGGATTTGGGGATTTATTCTCTTTCTTCTCTTTTTCCATTTCTTTTTCCCCTTGACAGAATTTCTGGTCTTTAAGCATTTGTAAGGCCTTTGCTTCATTCTTTCAAATCAGTCCATGATATATGAGTGGGGAAATGGAAGACACAGGAAACCAGAATGGATTCCTATCCACAGGACTACTTAAGACCTCAAGGACTACAGGTCACCACCCTGGGTTAAATAGTTCAGTTGGAAGTGCCTCAACACAGTATAAGCAGTCATAAACCAGCATCATCCAAGGGCATGAGCCCCTCTTTCAAGCTAATTCATTGGATACACAACCCCATTCTGGCACATTACTCTAATTTGCACATACTCATAAACACTACACTTTTTGTTTTTAACTTATTGTACCTGAACCGCCTCCAATCTCTTTGTTATATAAGTTTTTAATTTTGGAACTAAATTAGCCATACGAATGAAACTTTTTAGGACAAACAACAAACAAAAAAGAAATTTGTTCATCCAACCAAGATTCAGATTATGTCAGACCAACCAATCTTTTCAAAGGGAACAGAATCAGAGCAATCCGCTTCTAGATTCCAGTAGAATTAATTAGGAATGCCTGAAAAGTGATTTCTACAAGTATAACATGCATGCATCAGTAGAAAAGGTATGTGAAAACTTTGAAAACACTTTGACTCGGTATTGAATTCATGCAAAAAAGAAACAACAATTTGAACCTTATCAACCACTTCAATTCATATTAAGATAATGGTAGAAAAGGAAGGGTCATGCTTTTCATTGCTGAAGTTTTCTACATTAATACACGTTTGGTATTTTATTTTCAGTGTCAAAGAACCTAGCTGACAGTTTGAATCAGAGTCAATTTATTTCAGCAAATATTATAAATTGATACCTGGTTTACATTTCTGTTGTTTTGATAATCCGTGGCTGAGCTGATTTCCCCACACTCTACTTTTATAACTTTAAAGTGTCATTTGAGAACAGAGGGGTTTTATTTTCTCATGATCTTATGCAGTTGCAGAAATATTTCTTTGAGGTAGTTTTGGAGAGATTTCCTTTTGGCTATGTGTATACAATCTCTAAATAAACAGTGAAAAGTTGAAAAGTTCAGTCAATTTCCTTTGTTATTGGTTTTGTAGACACCAAATAAGAATCTAACTTAAAATAATATGCAAACTAGTTTAATTAAAGTAACCTGCCAAGTTAGTTCGATCACTCAAAATCTTAGACATACTGTTAAAATCTTTGTTACTCAAAGACCGTAGCAAATTTGCACATAGCTAAAGACTGTATGAAATTTAAGTTCAGTACTACATAGATATCAGTCTAGTGTTTCTTCATCTTGATTTTGCTTGAATTTTTCTTTATAAACTCTTAATACAAATAGTAAAAATAACGAGTCATTGGATTTGTTTTTTTCTGCATTAGCTTTCCATGGGAGTCTAGATGTTTGTCTCTTTTCTCTAATGCAAAATATCAAATATTTAGGGACTGGTTGCTGAGAATGTTAAATAAATGAGAGATAATCCCTGCTCCCAAGGAGTTTTGCATTAGTAGGGGAGATAGGCTCCAAATGACTTAATACAAAATATCATGTCAAAGGAAATTAACTCAAACATGTGCAAGCAACATTTTGACAAAAGTACAAGGAGAATGAGAAAAGAATTTATGGAAGAAAACTTGAGGGATAAGTAAGATTTAATATTTAGGGGGGAAACCATTCAGATTAAAGGAGAAAACTGAGCAATATATTAACTCGTGAGTGCAGAAGCACGTGAATTTGCATTCTAGTGAAGATTGTGCTGAGGAATATAGTGGATATTTCTTTCTTTCTTTCTTTTTTTTTTTTTTTTTTTTTGAGATGGAGTCTTGCTCTGTTGCCCAGGCTGGAGTGCAGTGCAGTGGTGCGATCTCAGCTCACTGCAAACTGCGCCTCCCGGGTTCACGCCATTCTCCTGCCTCAGCCTCCTGATTAGCTGGGGCTATAGGCGCCCACCACCAGGCCTGGATAATTTTTTTTTTTTAGTAGAGACGTGGTTTCACCGCATTAGCCAGGATGGTCTCGATCTCCTAACCTCATGATCCACCTGCCTCGGCCTCCCAAAGTGCTGGGATTACAGACATGAGCCACCGTGCCCAGCCTGTAGTTGATATTTCAAAGCCACGAAGGGGACAATACATGAAATGAATGCTATATCTAAAATTATTTACTAGAGGCTTTGAAGAAGCATATTTTATAATATTTAATTTTCAACAAAATGTTCAGGTTTAAAGGAAAGTGTGTGACTAGCCAGTTTAATTTTATTTTCAGATTCATTGAAGTATTTGCATGCTGTAAATCATTCAATGGGAAGTTAAATTCATCTGATTTACATTACGTTGAAAATTTTTACCAAAGTGCCATAGCTACAGAAAAGTACATAGAGCAGAACTTATTTGCTTTGTATCTAGAGAAAAGAGAGGAAAATATTTTCCCACAAAATATAGGTTTCGATCTATTATCTATTATTCTTTTTGACAGTAGAGATCAGAAAAATGAATTTTCCATGGCTAAGAACTTTAGAGAGAAATCATTAAGGGGTCTCACTTACTATTCCCAAAGTGTTTTTGATTCTCTGTGGCTCTGCTGGTGTTCCAGGATTATTTTGTTGGATGCACTGGAACTGCACTTCTGCAAGGCAGAGGCACAGTGGTTCTTGGATTTAGCTCACCTTCTGGGAGTCAAAAAGGAGAACCAAAGTAATTAATTTCAATCTCGGAGCATAAGGTAAATTGTGAAATCTTGTTTATATTTTTAGGGATGTAGTCATAGATAGACTTGAAATTGAATCTTCCTCAAAAAGATTCATCAAAGAATGTCTTTCATCTGGTTTGTGTTGCTTTGTTAAGAAGTAGTTTCCAAGCACAAGAATCACACTACATGTACTCCCTGCCAAAACCTTTCAATGAAGTAGCATCAGCTCATGGAAATCAATGTTAAATTAATACTGAAGTTCCTCAAGTTCATCATAATTGTTCTTAGGTTTCAAGGTGGCATCATTTGGAATCCTCAACCAACCACCGTGTTCTGGTCATAGGGTTCCAAAACATGCTACAGAAATATCACATATTCCCAAGTGAGAGGATACAAACTCTCTATCCGATTTGGTTATCAAGCTGTATGGTAAGCCTGAAAGACAGTGAAAATACCAGGGATAACAGGGTGAAAAAAAAACTCTCTGGAAAACACTACAAGTGTGTATGTGCTGGTTCTCACTGTACCATTTTTGGTTTGGTTTCTGTACCATTTTTGGAGTTTTATGACAAAGACTTTAGTTGAGAGTTTGGCTATCACATCTAACAAGATGAATTTCTCTCTTGCCCATCTCTATAGACTCCACTTGCCAACAGTGGTTATCCCCTCCTCTCTATCTCCTCTGATTTCATCATTTATTTTTCTGTCTAGCCTCATATCTCATATATGTCTTTCAACATTGTCATCTTTGTATACAGAGTATTTAAAAGAACTGTGTTTTGCTGTCCCAGTCTAGATAATGACTTTAGAACTTCTTATTCCTTTCAAATGGTTACTTCAAACTAATTTTCTATTAAGGTAGCCTTCAAATGTGTGTTGGTGATTTAGTCCTAAAAGAATGATAAAAATCTGAGTACTACATTGGAAGTTTCTGTTTTCACATAAGTCTTTTAAAAAAATTTCATAAGTTTAAGCAGTTGCAAATAAAAACATTGTCCAGGCACAACCCTGGGCCCAGCTACTTGGGAGGTTGAGGTGGGAGGATTGCTTGAGCCCAGAAGGTTGAGGCTACAGTTAGCTATGGTCTCATCAGTGCACTCCAGCCTGGGTGACAGGGTGAGACTCCTGTCTCTAAATAAATAAATAAATAAATAAATAACAGATGCAAATTGTGTAATTTCTGCATATTCTAAATATCACAGTTTAAATAGAGCTTAAATCAATTTAAACTTAGAATAGAACAACATATTAAAAGTAAATTAAGAGAAGTACATGGAACATGGTGAAATACGACCTGTGAAAATTCTGCAACTCCATAGAAACAAGAAGAACAGTGGCAAAAATAATAAAAACCAACTTTTTCAGAAACTTGGAAATTCACTGAAGGTTTACAACAGTCTAAGAAATATTTATTCAAGAAAAATGACTGAGTATCACTTGAGGCCAGGAGTTTGAGACCAGCCTAGGCAACAAAGTGAGACCCCATCTCTGTGAAAAATTAAAAATTAGGTGGGCATGGTGGCACGCACTTGTAGTCCCAGCTACTCAGGAGGCTGAGGTTGGTGGATCTCTTGTCACCAGGAGTTTGAGGTTGCAGTGAGCTAAGATTGCATCACTCTACCACTCTACTCCAACTTGAGCAACAGAGTGAGATCCTGTCTCCAAAAAAAAAGAAAGAGAGAGAAAGAAAAAAAATACTAAATATTAGTAAGGACCATGAGCTTTGTGACATTTTAACTTGCTCTATTCCCATTCTCCTCTCTTTAGGTCCATGGCAATTTGGAAAGTGTGAACGGCCATGTCCTTACATAATTTGTGGCAAGTAATCAGCGGCAATTATTTAACATTGAAGCCGACTGAGGTGGGGATAGTACTTGGTGCTAACAAGAAGCTGACCAAAAATTTTAAAAGGAAAACCTGGGGAATGGTATCTCCATAGGTAGCTCTGAAAAGCTCTGACCTATTCCTGGGAATCTAGAATGCCAAGCATGTATGCAGAGATGTGCACATCTTAAGAGAAGGGCTAAGAGTGTCCCAGTCTTTCACCTCTAGCTGACCTTGAGGCTCTTCACAAGCAAGAAGTGGTGGCTAAGGCGGAGTTGTAGTCTGCCTGTTAGAATGTTGAAGCGTACCATAAAACACATAGACAACCTATGGATTGAGATCAAATATTGTCAATCCCCACATCTGATAAGAGGTTAATGTCCAAAATATACAAGCAATTCTGAAAACACATTTTCTTAATCATTTCACAATATGTATATATATATATCATAATATCACTTTGCATCCTATAAATATATGTAATTACAATTTTTCAATTTAAAAAATATATAATAAATTTTTAAAATAATATGAGGCAAATAATATTCTAAATTTCCAAATTTAAAATGGGCACAGGATTTAAATAGATATTTAAATAGATATTCAAATCCTATGCCCATTTTGTATATCTTTTCGTATATTTAGGTATCTTTGAAAGAAGATATACAAATGGCTGGTAAGCTCATGAAAAGATGCTGTCTAACTCAGCCTGGGGACTGCTATAACTATGAACTGGTGAATTATAAACAACAGAATTTTATTTCTCATAGTTCTGGAGGCAGGAAGTGTGAGATCAGGGTGCCAGCATGTTTGGTTTCAGGGCCTTCTTTCAGGTTGCATACTGCTGTCTTCTGGTAGCCTCCCATGGCAGAAATTGGATGAGCTACCCTGCTGGTCTCTTTTCAAAAGGACACTAAAATCTACGCTGATGACCTAGTTACCTCCCAAAGTTCCCACCTCCAAATATCATTGAAATATCACATTGAAATTAGAATTCAACACATAGATTCTGGGGGATACAAAACCATAACAGATGCTCAGCATCACTGGTCATTAGGAAAATTAAAATCAAAACCACAATGAAATACCACTTTACACTCACTGGGGTGGCTAAAATTTAAAAAGAGAGACGTTAATAAATTTTGACAAGGATGTGAAGAAATTGGCACTCTCCTACATTTCTGGTGGAATTGTCAAAGGTGCAACTTCTTTGGAAAATATTTTGGAAGCTCCTTAAAGTATTAAACACATAATTACAGACTATATAACTGAGAAATTCCACTAGTAGGTACATTTTCAAGAGAAATGAACACAAATTTTCATGCAAAGACTCACAGAAAAATATACATACAGCCTCATTTTTAATAACCCCCAAAGTGGAAACAAACTAAGAGTCCATCAACTGATTAACAAATAAAATGTGAAAATTTATAAAAGGGAATATTATTTGGCCATAAAAAGAAATGAATAACTGATTTATGCTGCAACATGGGTAAACCTTGAATAGACTATGTTCAGTGGAAGAAGCCAGTCACTAAAATCACATATGGATGATTTCATTTCTGTGAAATATCCAGAACAGGAAAATGGGAAGAGTCAGAAAGTTTATTCCAAGGGGGAGAAAGGAAAAGAACATATTATGACTGCTAATGGGCACAACTTTTTTCTTCACAGATATGAAAATGTTTAAAAGTATACAGGGGAATTGCTCGCACAACTCTGAATATTCTAAAAACTGAATTGTATAATCAAAAGGAAGGATTTCATGATATGCAAATTTTGTCACAATAAAGCTTTACTTTTAAAAGTAAACTTTTCATTACCAGTCAGAAATTTTACATTGCTCCTTTTTCCTTTTCAATGTTATTTTCATTTATCTGAAATAACAGTATCCCACTTTATAATAAAAATTAATGATCCCCTATTTTAATG
This sequence comes from Piliocolobus tephrosceles, assembly GCF_002776525.5. Lineage (NCBI taxonomy): Eukaryota > Metazoa > Chordata > Mammalia > Primates > Cercopithecidae > Piliocolobus > Piliocolobus tephrosceles. The sequence continues at coordinate 108,345,116 of NC_045441.1, forward strand.
ATCAAAAATTACACACGTTGATTACAATGAAAGTATATTTTTAAAATTTTTGTGACTTTTTTTTTTTTTTTTTTTTTTTTTTTGAGGCGGAGTCTCTCTCTGTCGCCCAGGCTGGAGTGCAGTGGCCGGATCTCAGCTCCCTGCAAGCTCCGCCTCCCGGGTTCCCGCCATTCTCCTGCCTCAGCCTCCGGAGTAGCTGGGACTACAGGCGCCTGCCACCTCGCCCGGCTAGTTTTTTGTATTTTTTTAGTAGAGACGGGGTTTCACCGTGTTAGCCAGGATGGTCTCGATCTCCTGACCTTGTGATTCACCCGTCTCGGCCTCCCAAAGTGCTGGGATTACAGGCTTGAGCCACCGCGCCCGGCCAATTTTTGTGACTTTAAGCTTTAAAAAATTAGCCAAATTAAGTAACCTTTAAAGTTATTATTAGTACACAATTGATCAAAGTTTTGGCAATAATTAACAAAAACAAAATTTTATTTGAAAAAATCTTTCTTAATGCGATAGAAGTAGAGTGGGGAGATTAACGTTTATGGTTCTTTGACTAAAGCTATTGTATTGTGCCCTTTGGTTCATCATCTCAGAGTCATGCACCACAAGAAATGTACCATGGTATGGGGGAAATAGAGTAAAGAAAGACAGACAGCGGAACAGAAGGAAAAGTAAAAAGACAAGAACTTTACTTGAGCCTGTACTCCAACAGTATGAAAGAAAATTCAAGAAAGTATAGTAAATTAAAAATAAACTTGGCGTTAACCCAGCAGTACAATGTTTTAAATCCCAAGCTTACGTGTGTGCACAAGCTCTAGAATACTAATGGGGATCAGTAAAAATTATTTTTTACCTTAGGGTAAATTTCTACCGATGAGAATGGCTGTTTCCATGCAAAAAATAAAATTTACATGCTCAGTTTGATGAGTCTATTTTTAAATGGCCAAATTTATATCAGGGGCATCTTGATCGGACCTCTCTGAAGAAATGTTTGCATGAGGACATACTGATGAGGCCTATAAGATAAATTACTAGGCATTCAACCGAACTCTTTTGTGGGAGAGGGGATGCTGTATGTTAAATTTAGCTTTCACAGATTAAAAATGAGGTTGAATAATTTTATATGTTTACTAGACCTTTTTATTTTAATAGCCTGTTTTGTAATTGGATTTCTTTTAATATTGCTTATTATAATATTAATGTGCAAGAATTATTTACATAATATTAGTCATTGATCAAGTATATTAACATACTTTTTCAATTTGTGACTTACCATTTTGTTTCTAATACTGATTTATATACAAAAGTTCAGAATGATATATACTCAAATACATTCATTTTTCTTTTATTTTTAAAGACCTGTTTGTTGTAAAATCAGATAAATATGTGCCTATATTTTTTTCTTGCTCTTTTGAAGATTCATATGCTATATTTAATTATTTAATCTTGATTATATATTGAAGTAATGATGTATTAGGAATCTAATTGTGGTTTAGAAAATAAATAATTGTCCTAGGGACTCTTTAGCAAATACTTCATCAATTTGCAATAATTTGAAATTCCGTCTTTATCCTAAACTAGTTCTTTTGTTGATACTTAGGTTGAATGGTAAGTTTCCTTTTCTGTTTACTGAAATTGTACAATATATTTTAACACTTAAAAGTAAATTACAACTTAGAATAAGATACATTTTTAAATAATTATTTGGGCTATTCTCATAAATTTCATCTTACACATAAATTTAGAATCATTTTACAAAATTTCCCCAAATTTTTTACAGGAGTTTTGTTTGAGTTGTGGTCCAACGTGTTAAAGAGGGAGAATCTGGAATTGGACTGCCTGTGATTGAGTTCTGAATCTACCAGTTATATGATGTTTAATCTTGTATCATTCATGTAATTTCAGTTTACTCATGTGCAAATAATAATACCTAACAATTAAGATATTCTAAATCTTAAATATGCTTGCATACATATGAATACATAACTTAGCATGATGTCTATCCCAGAACAAAACATTTAATAAAAATTTTATATTATTATTTTAAAAATTTTATTGGATTTACAAATTATCTTGGGGAATTATTGTCTTAGATTTAATATATTTCTCATTCAGGAAAACAATGATTGAAGTACTTTTCCTTTTCTTTTCAAATATTTGCTAATGTTTTTCAAATATGTCTGGAGCATGTTTTCATTGTATAATCATTTGTAGATATTGCATATTTTTGTTACTTTGTGAATAAAATAGTTTTTCTAATTGCATTGATTCAACTTTTATAGTGATATATTGAAAATATATTGATTTTTTTTTGTTGTTGATGGACCACATTACTGATCCTGCTTATTAGGTCTATTTTAATCAATTAATTTGGGTTTTCTCAATAACTGTATGATATCTAGTAATGATAATTTTATTTCTTCCTGTCTATTATTTACATTTCATTTTTTCTTCCTTTATTGCATTCTCTACAAATTTAAGAATGATACTGAATAACAGTGATAAATAGAAATCCATATCTTGTTCTTGTTTCAAATTTTAACAGAAATATTTTCAATGTTTTAAAGTCCAGTAATATCTGGTTATTGTTGGAATAAGTCTTCTTTATAATAATGTTTTTTTTCATCTTAGTTTGTGCCAGTTTGCTTTAGAAAAGGATATTGGATTTCATCAAAATTGTTTTTGAAACACAATAAAATGAAGATGTTTATTTTTAAATTATTGATTGACTTAATGATTTACCAAAATTGATTTGTCTATTTTCATCCATCCTTGCATTTCTGGAATAAAAATGTCAGAGCATAAGCATTAAAATCAAACTCTTTGTGTTTACATACTAGCTCTAAAAGTTATTAGCCATGTAATTTTGGCCTATTACTTATTTCACTTTTTACATCTATAAAATGAGGATTAAAAAGTTATTTTTCTCATGAGATTATTATGAGGCTTGAAATGTTAATAGATCGTAGTAGATTCTTTAAGTTTGTTTTTGTATTTACTCTGATTTGATTTTGTAATATTTGTATCTAGATTTAGAAGTAAAAGTGTACCATATGTTTTTCCTTACTTTCCTAGCCACATTTTTATATCATTTCAGAAGATTCTTGTTTTGTTTTTTCAGATTTTTGAAGTTATTAGCATTGAATTATTTACTAATCTACTAATTTCATCATCATTCATACATATTGTTTTATGTTCAGCCTTATTCTAAATTCTCATGAATTTTTTTCCTTTCACTTATTAGCTGTATTAGTATCCTATTGCTACTCTAACAAATTGCTAAAAGTTTAGTGGCTTAAAGCAACACAATTTTTTTATGCAACAGTTTTACCACATATATAACAATATGAATTACATACCCTATTATATTTTATTACGTATAATATAGAAATTATTTTATATATCTCTATGTGTAGAATTATATCACAGGTCTAAAATGTATCCACAGGCCTGTGTTCCTTTTGGAGGTTCTGGAGATCAATTTCCTCTCCTTTTCCATCTGCAGGATGCTTCCCTACTTCTTGGCTCATAACTGCTTCTTCCATCTTCAAAACCAGCAGCATACATCTTCTCTCCTCTTTGACCTTTGCTTCACTCCTTATATCATTTTCTCTGCCTCAGACTCTACTGCCTCCCTCTTATTAGGAACCTTGTGATTACACTGAGCCCACTTGGATAGTCTAGGATCACGCCTCCAAAATCATTTTTGCCAATAAGTCATTTTGCCATATATTGACAAGTTCCAGGGTTTGTGACATGACTTCTTTGGGATATTTATCAGATAGTTTAGTTTTCTCTAAAGAATATTATCTTGACATGACTTGTTAATTTTGCTATTTTCATTTTGCAAAATTGTATTTTTTTCTTTTTTTAAAACTCCTGTTATTTTTCTTTGTCCAATGGTTTGAATTAGTATTTTTACTTATTCTTAAACTTAAGCATTTACATCTCTAAATTTTTGTAGTTTTGGGTGAGTGTCATAAATTTTGTTTTGCAGTCATCTAGTTATTGCCATTTTTGAAATCAATAATTTTAAGTTTGACATTCCCTTTGATCTTTGCATTATTTAGTTGAGCTTTTTTAAAAAAAAATTACAAGTGACTCGTTAAACTTGTACTTTGCCATTAATTTTTTATTTTCTGCATTGTAGTAAAGTAACATCCTAAATGACTTCTGCTTTTTGAGTTTTCTTAGGTTTTCTTAGTGGCCTAATAATATCGGTTTATATAAATTCAATGATTTGTATGATATAGAATGTGATATCTGGTTTTTAATTAGTATTATTAATTTTATTTTTTATTCACTGTAAGGTTATTTATTTTTGCCTACTTCATAGACTTCAAAGAGTCCATTGTAGTGATATTAATTAGGGAATGTGGCATTTTAAAAGAAAACTGAGATGTTCAGGGATTTTTAAATTTTAGGCAAAAACCGCAAGAAATATAAAAGCAAAAAAAAGGAGTACATTTATTTTTGAACAGTAAAAATGTATTGTTCATGTGTGTACTTCTTTGACTGTATTTGTACATTTGCCTACCAATGAGCATTTAGGGAAAAGTAATGTTTAAATTTTAAAAAGTAAATAGATATCCTTTTTTAAAATCTGCCCTTTTTCATCTGACTTTCTACTTACGTATCTTCTGAAACTTTGAAAACTCTTTGACTTTGCCCATCTGCATACTGTCATTAAGACACACATCAGAAAAACAGTGGTGCTTGTGGCATTAAGTATTATAAAAGTATGAGGAACTTGCTTTGAACTGTTGTCCCAGCAGAAGGCCAGTGTAGGTTTTAGCTAGCTTTTCTTTAACCTTCTGAATTGCAGCAGAGAGCTGATACTGAAACCACGTCTGAAAGTTCTAAACTAAATGAGTTTGATGGTGTCAGCTTAACTGGAGCCAAAATAAACCTATGGTATATGTTTATACTGTCTATTTTATACATGTCTAGAGCAGAGGAACTATTGAAGTTGAATTACTTCTTACCCCTGGAGAGGGTAGTCCTTCAATGTCATGACAAAGGTCACTGGCAGGTCATCATGGAGAAGTCAGTTTCTGGATAACAGAGTGCAGTTTCGAAAGCCTGTCAATTTTTCATCTTCACAAAAACAAAATGGTAAAAGTGCTTTTGTAATAACAGAAGTATAAATATATACATATACATTTGTGCTCATTTACATATTCAGGTTTAAAATATGTATTCTCAGTGTGTGCATAGAAAATTGTACCTGAAAACTATTGTTTCATTTGGAATTAATTTTACTTTGAATTTTATGGACTATAAGTAAAATAAGAAAACTTTCACTTACGTACCAATGTCCAAATAGCTCAGCTTTGCCCAGGTTAATAGTGGGCTTTATTGACAGGTGTCAGGAGATGGCGAACCAAGTGTGAGGAATGCAATCCCCAGTTCAAAAGAACAGAACATTTTTCAAATCCATCAGCATGTATAAAGTACATTTATTTTTATGTAAAATGTCAATTACTTTTATTTTAAATTAATTTTTATTCTGTCTCCCCCACCCTGACATTTTTAAAGCAGAATAATTTTCCAAATGTTGATTTTTTTAAAATGTAAATTTTATAAAGACAAATTACTCAAAACAAAGAGTATTCTATCCTAATTATCACCAATTTTATTTTAATGTTTAAGATGCTGGTATGTATGAATAATAAACATGGAATCTAACTGTCCACTTTCAGTATTGATCAACTCTTCTACCCGATGTCTTCTTGCTGTTGCTATACTGACCTCTGCAGGCTTCTGAAGTTGGGAACAATTGTTTACTCTGTGCATAGCGCTGCCGGCCATTGTAGGACAAAATCAAAGACTCTATAGTTGCAAATGACTTACACACGTTGATTTATTGATGAGCTTAGATTTCTTTTCATTCTTTGATAAAGAACTTTGTACATATATGTTTTGATGAATAATTTCGAAAGCAGTATTGGGCATTCTTGATTACTAAATAACTTCTTTGCCCAACAAACTTAAGTTGAAAAATCTTTAAAATATATACTTTAAAAACTATTTTTTTCATTTAATATAGGAAAAAATTATTGGTGAGTTAGTTGGTGCAACGATGATAGTCAAAAACATTTTCTTTTGCAAATAAACCATATGTTGGCTCAGACTTTGTTCCGTGTGCAGTTTTATTCCATTTTTTCATCTGTTCCCGCATAATAAGCACTTTAACTTGTAAGTTAGGGAATCACTTGCGACCTATTAAAGCTCAAATAAGATCATTTGTGAATTCTGATATAAATATTATAAATAGCAAATGAGTTTTGTGATGTGTATATGCACAATTCAATTTTATCCTGTAGAATTGTGCACTTTCTATAAAAGAATAGTCTGTTTTTTTCTAGCTTAATTCTTCTCACCATTTCGTGCTTTAAGATTTCTAACATGTGTTCATACCCAACTATAACTTTACAATTAGTCTCTGACACCTCTTTATAGTACATATATACATACAGATATGTGTATATGTCTAACTCATGGTCCAGTCTGGTTGATTTGCAGAGCAGTGCCCCAAACTTTATTTATGTTAGAGACAAAAGCATGTTGAATTGTAGCTCTGTGTATGCCTATTTCTAATTTAACAAATGACAATATACAGAATGCTTTAAAATTTGGGCCTGGAAATACAATTTTGTCTGGTTTATGTTCCTTTGCTTTCTTCACTTTTATTGATTTTAGTAACTATTTCATCTGTTTGCTACAGCTACACAAATTATTTTCCTAAATAGGTATAGGGGCTATCCAAGCAATTTCTAGCTCTCCACTGAGTAACAAAATCATTTACAAAATTCATTTTCATTCATGTACGAATGAAATGTCCAATTACCTTTTCTCCATTTACAAAAGTTCAGATGATACTCATTCTGTAACAGTTCCTCTCAGCCTATCTGTTAACTGAATCCTATGTCCTAGAGTTTAAATTTAAACAGTGCGATTTAAATTTAATTTAAATTAAATTTAAAAAGTGCGAGACTTTCATTAAAAATCACTATCATTTGAAACATCCATTTATGTTTTCTGATTATTTTGGCCAAAAACATATAATTTTACGTGAAATACACAGATATAACCGTAGCAAAATAAAATGTGCCCTCAATCCACTGTCTTTACAAATTTCTAGATGACTAATTGGGAAAGTTTTAACATTAACTAGATGTTAGAGGATCTTAAGGAATTGTTGTTCATTTTTTATGTTTTCCCATTATGTTTTTATAAGTCCTTATTTTTTCTGATTATACAATGCCTGAAATTTGCTTTAAAATATTCCAGTGGTAGTGCTAGAGTGAAACAAGGGGTGGTGGGTGAAAATATAGATGAAATAGCTTTGTCCTGAATAACAAGGGGGTGACTACACGGAGGCTCACAACTTTCTCAGCTCTTTATATGTTTGAATGTCTCTAATAAAAACTTGAAAATAACAATAATGAATTCACAGCATCTTCTCCTCACAACCATTCAACTAAGCCATCACCTTAAACCAAGGCCCTTGAGATGCTCCTTTCACCACACTTTTCTAATACAAAATCGCAGACACTGTAGGTCTGGACAGCTGCCATGTTCACCTCTCACACTGTTTCTTCTTCTATTTTAAGACCCAGCATTTGACTTCTCAAATATGCTACTCAGTCCTATGCTATGCCTCATGCTCACACAACCTGGTATGTATTATCCCATCCCTCTACTTCAGTGTGCCTTCTCTTCCTTCCTTTATTCCTTCTCTTCCTTCCTTTATTCCTTCAAAAGTGAGGTTAGATATCCTTTCTTCGAGGACATCACATTGATTTAGCTAAAACCTCCCCAAAATTAGCTACAGAGTTATTCACTTCATCCCCTTTACTATGACAGTTCAACTTTGTACTCTTTACTGTTCGTACTTTTTTTTTTTTGAGACAGAGTCTCCCTCTGTTGCCCAGGCTGGAGTGCAGTGGTGCGATCTCGGCTCACTACAAGCTCAACCTCCTGGGTTCAAGCCATTCTCCTGCCTCAGCCTCCCGAGCAGCTAGGACTACAGGCGCTTGCCCCCTCGCCTGGCTAGTTTTTTTTTTTTTTTTTTTTCTTGTATTTTTTAGTAGAGACAGGATTTCTACTAGTAGAGACTAGTAGAGACGGGATTTCACTGTGTTAGCCAGGATGGTCTCTATCTCCTGACCTCGTGATCCTCCCGTTTCGGCCTCCCAAAGTGCTGGGATTACAGGCTTGAGCCACTGTGCCCGGCCTACCATTCGTACTTTTTACAATTGCTATACTTAATCACACATTATATTTATTTCTTTACACATATCTCACCGAAAGAATTTAGGAGTTCACTGAAAGTCTTTAATGTGACTTTCAGTGAATTCTATCTAAAATTCAGTAGAGCTATTAGTATTCAGTCGAGTATTTCCAATTGTATTTTATTATCCTTGTTTATTCTCCCCCTCATCATCCTTATGTATTTTTTAGTTATGTTATACTATTATAATGTACATATTACATTTTATTATCCTTGTTATTCTCCCTCTCATCATTCCTACATATTTCTTAGTTGTGTTATACCATTATAATGTATCTTTTAAAGGCTACTTTAAATCATTTGTTACAATTTGGGGAAAATAAAAATAAGTAATCAAATAATATTTCTTTTTCATTGTGAAACACTTCAGAACAGCTAATGCCTTTTGCTGATTTTTGCATACCCAGTATAAATTAAATTCAGTTGGAAAAAAACAAAACAAACAAAAAAAAAAGGAATAGTCAGGAATGTGTTTGCCACAAGGAGGAAAAAAGATTGAGGAAAGATTGCTTGAATTACCCATTTTAGAAAAGACTCTAAAATAAAATTTCAAAAACTTTATTTTTCATTTAACATTTTTTAAATGTATAAAGTTATTACTTTTTGGTACATGAGACTAGATGTACTTTGTTGATTTGAGACCTAGCTCTTATCACCATTTATTACTAATTTATTACAATTACATAGTATTCTTCTTGTTGTTTTGCCTTAAAACAACTATTTATAAGCTGCAGTGCTAGAACAAAGAGCATATTTTTACACAGTTTTTTAAAAAACAAATCATGAGTTATCAGGATACATTTGTAAATGTGGTAATTTACAAATACATTTACATAGCTAATTATAGTTTTGACCTTAATCATTTTTCATTTATTATAGTAAAATTAATAATCAACATATAAAAAGTAATGAGAAAGCTGAAAATATAATTCTGCTCTTAAGTATTTTCATATAATTTCAATTCCCTTTAAATAATATTCCAGGATTATGAACAATTATAACTGTGGGCTATAAAATCTAAGGAATTTTATTAAAATTCATAAATTTTCAGGGTAGGAGAATGCCGTATGCAAATATTTTTAATATAGTAGATTTTTATGGTAGTATTCTATCTAAAATTCAGTAGAGCTATTAGATAATATTTAGGATGTTAAACTGACACACACATACTTATATAAATATCAATTGAAACAGATAGAAACTTAGTTGTTTGGGGAAGGAATGGAGATATTTCTGTAATCCTCTTGTCGATGAAATTTATCTTTATACTAATAGTTTTTAACCATGATTGTAAATAGAAGTAATGGGTTGGCTTTATTACTGGTTAAGTTGAAGGCATGTAAGGCTTAATACAACTGAAAACTGATTCAAATGTGTGTCTTTGAGTTCTTTCTTCCCTTCCCTTCCTTACCACCATAGCATAAGGGCTGTGCTGTAGTTCAAGGGTCAGCAAGCAACAAGAGAATCAGTAGCTCCAGTATAAGAAATCACCTGGCAAGTTAAACTTCCCTCTCACACCCTGCTTCCAAGTCCTTCTACAACATTATCGCTAAGGGGTACATGTATGAGACCAAGGAGGCTACCTCTACATATTCTGCCTCCTTCCTGAGGTTGTTAGAGGTGAGAGATGATGACAATAAGGACAATCACAACATCTATTCCCACTTATTGTCGCGAGACACTGCTAAGTTCAAGGTTCATAGTCCTTGCTGTGAATAATTTCTGTGATTTCAGATTTCAGATGAATTCAGATTCATAATAAATATTATTTGGATTAAAAATCTTGAGTTGGATGTTAATCAAAAATTATCTTATTTGTTGTTTTAATTTTGTATAAATAACAGGTTCTGATAGGGTCATCTTCTTCTTCCACAATGAAGATGCTAAAAGTTAAGCCAAGATATTTTGAGAAGTAAAACATTCCTTAATCATTTCTTTAAATTTTTATGTCATATGCAAGGTATGATTTATAGTCACAACCTCAGATGTGCAAAATTATATGTCTTTATTTCTCTATATCTTAACTGAGCTCATTACCCTCCGTTTTTAACAGAATCCTGTTGTGTTAAGGTATCCTCAGTCGCTTTCGTTTAAATTTGCCCTTTCAAAATATTGTCTTTTCTGATGTTTCATCCTTTCTCTGCTTAAGTGGTTCAGGAAGGCTGGGAGAAGCTATCTTGCCCCTTGCATCAGATCTACTCTGACTTACACAATTCCCATAGAGATATACATTATTGCCACCCAAATCCTACTGCATTCATGCCCACCAGTCACCAGAGTCGTGAATTCTCTTTTCTTTAAGTCCTAAACCCAAATCCCTTCAGGTTCATTGTCCTACACGGCTTCTTCTATGGCCCTTCTCCATCTCATGAGAGGCCTAGAACCTTTAATATACCTCCCTTGTATCACGCTAAATCCAAGGGATTTCTGTATGGCTGCCTATGGCCGACCTAAAAAAGTAAAAAATAAGTTTAAAAAAGTGAAAAGAAACAGATAAAATTAATTTTAATACTGTATTTAACTCATATTCAAATACAGTCATGCGTTGCTTAACCATAGGGCTACATTTTGAGAATTGCATGATTAGGCTATTTCATCATTATATGAACATCGAAGAGTGTACTTGCACAAACCTGGATGGTATAACCTACTATACACCTAGGCTATGTGGTAAAATTTATTGCTTCTATGCTACAAACTTGAATGGCATGTTACATTGCTGAATATGGTACTATAACACAATGTAAGCATTTATGTACCTAAACATACCTAAACATAGAAAAGCTATAGTAAAAATACAGTATTACCATCTTATGGGACCACCATAGTATACGCAGCCCATTGTTGATCAAAACATCGTTATGTGGCACATAAATGTACTAGTCGAAAATCTGTCTTAATTTTGGAAAAACGTTCTGAATCCAATGAAACCTTTATACAATCCCAAAGAAATTTTTTTTAGTGTTTTATTAATTCCAGCTCTAAGAATGACTTTTGTTTTTTAAAAATGACTTTTTATATAACTTGATAAGCTTTTAAAAAATCATGCTTTGATTATTTGTTAGAATCTCTAGTTCTAACCGTCACTATGTATGTCATACACAGAATCACCCCTTCTATCCACCACCCATCAAAAAAAGAAAAAACAAGTTTGTAGTGTCATCTTGAGGAGGCGTAGGCTACTCGTAAGTGGATGAAGTTAAGATCTCAATACATCATATCCTCAGTCTTCGTGAAGGCAACGTGAGTTTTAGAAATAAAATTTACAAGTAATATTTATAAAAGCTGGCTGTGGTGGCTTACACCTATAATTCCCGCACTTTGGAAGGCTGAGGCAGGGGAACCATTTGAAGCCAAAAGTTTGAGAGCAGCCTGGGCAACAAAGTGAGACTCTGTCTCTACAAAAATAAAAAATAAAAACAAAAATCGTTAGCTGGGTGTGTTGATGCATGCCTGTAGTACCAACCACTTGGGAGGCTTGCTTGAGCCCAGGAGATTGAGGCTGCAGTGAGCCATGATCGCACCTCTGTACTCCATAAAATAAATATTTTATTTATTTATTCATTTTTAGAAAGAGTAAGATCCTGTTTAAAAACAAAATACATTTATAAAGATTTTGGTAACCTTATAAAGCAGTGTCGTGTTTCATTAATGTCCTGCATGTCCTACCACCTTAAATTTTTTGAGAAGTAAACAAGTAATTTTTATTTTATAATTATATTGGTTTAGACTCACTTGATTGTTTTATAATTATGTTTATCCTGACTCTGAATATTAGTCAATTTCTTAGGCTAATACTAGATGTTATCAAGCTAAAGTTGAGCAAGATATCATTCTACTGTAACTAGTGAATGAGATTCATAGAATATCAACAGAGGCACCTTTTCTTTTCCCTTTAGTAAGGTACAGTAGGATTCATTCCCTACCATTCTCCCTATCAATATGATCGCCACTGCCTCCACACACACAATGGACTATTATCTCAAGTATGTTGTTTATCCTAAATACAATGTACTTCTTTGTCCTATAAGACATCAGAGCATCATTCTGTGTATTCAACATTAGTGGCAATTTTATCCTACTAACAGATGTAGCCACTTAATTCTTTACCTTGTTTTGGCTGGGGTCAGAACAGCTTTACTGAGTGATCAAGTTTCTTTATGCCCTGATCTCAAATATTTGAAAAATAAAATAAAAAAGATGGCCAAGTGACACACGTTCAATGCATTTTAAAATGGCAATTGTCTTTTATAAATTAGATACTTGTATAAATGAAAAAGTCTGAGTTATGAAATGTAAATCATCATTATCTAGAATTTTTTTTTTTAATTTATAAAGAAAAGAGATTTATTCTTACAATTATGGAGGCTAAGCCCAGGCTGAGGGCTGGATCTGTGAAAGCCTTCTTACCGGTGGAGACTCTCTAAGGAGTCCTGGGCTGATGCAGGCTATCAGGTGAGTGGGCTTGTCAGGCTCACACACCAGCTCACATCTCTTCTTCTTCTTATAAAGCCACTAGTTCCCCTCCCATGACAACCCATGAAGCCATTACTATATGAAAGGATTAATCAATTCATGAGGGCAGAGTCCTCATGATCTAGAATTTTTTTAAAATTTGCTGTTATACTCATTAGACCACATAAGTCAGCACAGTATCGCTGAGGCTTTTTGTTTGTCCATTTAGCTTATTTGAAACAATTCAGCTGTCTCTGAGGGAAAGGTCATTCAAAAGTTTCAAATTCTAGGTGACTATGTGATTGGTGAATTAAGAGAAAAAAAGTGTTTTCACATTTATATTTTTGCTTTTTCATAGTTCCTTTTTTCTGTCATTTTGTGCTTTATGATAAAATGTAGAATGGAAGAAAAAATGTCCATGAATCGCAAGTACTGTGTTCTATCCATATCCTTAACTAGTCAAACTTGTGATAAGCCTTTTAACTTCTCCGAGCTTCAATTTTCTTTGTGTTTTATTTAATACAATAATAATATACATACTCCTTTCACTTTTTAAAAAATACAATATACTTGACATCTTTGAGCTTCTGAATAAAAGGAACATATTGAAGGACTAGCCATCAGGTTCGAATAATTCTGAACCTGATCTCTAAGTCACAGGAACAGGTAAATAATAATAATAAAACTGATTTGTTAGTTGACTGAGTTGAATGACAGATTCAGTTTAGTATAAGTTTTCCAGCTTATGAAAACAGAACTTGGGTATCCCCAGAGTTGACGATGGAATTCGGAAGATACTTGTACATTTATCTTATATATGCCAACATATGCTATTTTTTATAAACACTATTGATTTATGTAATAAAATTATAAAAGGCATATTCGAAGTCACATAATTTGAATTACATGCTAGTTATACACTGGGCCATTTTTTTTTCAGCTATAAATTTAGGAAAAAGTATACTACCTGTTCACATTTGTATCAATGAAACTCTAATCCATCATATCTAATTTTTTTTAAAACAACTCCCCACCTCCCAACTAGAACAACATTAAGAATAATAATAATAACATCAAAGGATAGTAGGAGAAAGGAGTAGCTCAATACTAGTTTGAGCTAAAGCAAAAGAGTGGAAAACTATATATGTTAGGTGAGAGATTGGGTAGAGCTTTCAAAAACAGAAAGACTCTACACAGGAGCTTACATAGAACTTATATGTGTCAGGCACTGTTCTAAGTAGTTTGCACACATAAAATCAATGAATTCTCACACTCAGTAAAGTAGGTTGGGTTAATATTCCCCAGGAGTCACAGAAGTACCTATGGTTAATTACTTTACTCCTAAACACAAACATTTTTAAAACTCATACTCACCATAAAACCACTACAGCTATTCATTCAAACTTTTTTCGGATTTTTCTCTTATATTTTCATGATAGCTGCTTAATTATTAATTATAAAACAAATTAATTTTAAAATTCATTGTATTTTAATTTCTTCATTTTTACGTACTTTTTTTTTCTTAGAACTTTGGAACAATTTTCCTTTGAATCAGAGGTGATTGTTGCATGGCAATCCTATAGACTGAAGACATTTTAATGAATCTCAATCCCTCTCTTCTAAAATGGCCATCACATTTACAAGAATTTATGGAAAGAATCAGACTGGTGCAGGATGCTGTAATTAGGTGTATAATAAGAGCATCACAATTTGCAATGCATCCTACAGAGGAATAGCCGCCTACTATGATTTAACTAGGATTGGGCAAATGTGCAGCCCTCAGTGCCATTTATGAATTAATCAGGTGCACAAGCACCTCTTAGGAGCCTTCACACCGAGTGAGGAAATCTCCTAAGGGACATCATATTAAAACAGTCCTACAAAACTCATTAGTAGAAACTACATCTTCCTATTTTTAATTTAAATATATAATAGAAAAAGAAACAATCTTTTCCAATCTATCACTGGACTTGAATTAGGGTCATTGTAATGAAGGAATACTAAAGTTTTTTTGTTTAGTTTCTGAATAAATGCATATTTTATATCTTCGCAATTCTGGAACTGAAAGAAATGTGAAGGGAAAATCATTTTTAATGTAGCTAATAATATATATAAAACATATATACCTTATAGATGTGCAAACAGAAGCACACATGAATGATTTATTTCCACCTGAAGATAACATAAAACGTAGTGGTTAAAATTATCCTCTTGCTTAACTCAGGCCAATGTCAATGTCATATGACTTTTAACTATTATCAGCTTTGAAATTGAAACAAAAATTAGGCAAAGTTATAAAAAGTCACTATTTTTTTTAACCTAGCTGTTACAGAAATACTTTTTAATGTTTCAGGCAGAGCAGGTAATATAAAATTTCCAATACTGACTTCAACTTGAGACAAGGATACACTTTAAGAGTTATTAGCACTCTGCAAAGTGTGTTAAGTCTGACATTCATGATGCCTCTGTTATTAAATAGACACTGGTACATACTGATTTTCTTATAAAACTTAATAATGATAATGACCTTTCCTTTAGGAATTGGGTTTCTATGCTGAAAACACAGGTAGATATATAGAATTTGATACCAGACAGACTGCAGCAGACTGTTGAGTTTTTATAGAGAGAGAAGTTGTAATGCATTTTTCACCTTGGACTTTGAACATTGATGTGCCATCATGGCCATCAAATGTATATATTTCAGTTTATAGTGAATATAATTAGTGTTACACTCAATTTATTACCTGATTCATTGTCCTCATGCCCCATTGCATCATTCCACTGCAGTGATTTGCACACCAGAGAATCCTATTAAAGGAAAAGCAGCTGATGGTACACATTTCTTTTCATGTCACTTTACTCTATTTGAAAAGCAGTATTGAGCCAAATTTTTATGACCACACAGAGGCTAGTAGCTTGTAGATATGATGCTATGTTTTTTAACCTTATTCACAA
The DNA here is from genome assembly GCF_002776525.5 of Piliocolobus tephrosceles. Classification (NCBI taxonomy): domain Eukaryota; kingdom Metazoa; phylum Chordata; class Mammalia; order Primates; family Cercopithecidae; genus Piliocolobus; species Piliocolobus tephrosceles. The sequence continues at coordinate 108,360,813 of NC_045441.1, forward strand.
TCTCAAATCAAGACTTATTTCCATATAATGTAACTGATGAGTCAATGGTCCAATTGTCATATTTTTTCCAACTTCAGAAATTCTGATAATTATAAACTAATTATATCATTAAATATTTCACCTAATTTTAAATGTGAGAAATAGCTATAACGGCCTCCATTTATTTTTTGGCCCTAAGATGGTTGATTGTTTTGGGATACATTTAATTGTATGTTGATCAAGACACAAAGAAGAAAAATCAACCATTATATCTGTACATACCAAAAATAGGTAAATGTAACAGCCTGTTTACATCCAAAAATACTTACTCAGTATTCTAAAGTTTACATTTTTCCTCCAAGCCTGTAATATTGGTCTGTGTTATATAAATAATATTTTACCTTCACTCTAATCATGTGTATAAGCTTTTTAAAATATAATTAGCAATCAAAATAGACATCCATACATCAAATGTTAAAGACTTTAAGAAGGATATGAAAATTGAGCTCAACTAAATTTGAGCCCAACTGAAATCTTGGCCTTGTTTGCTACCTATGTTAATTTTCATAAGCTTTTAAAGCCTCTGTTCCCTTAAATAGAATGTTTTGAGGCCGATTAGTGTGTTTGTGTTGGCAATGTGTACAGCAGGAAATGCTGTGCAGATGAAAGCCATAATTTGAATGTTTGTCTCTTTCCCAGATGCTATATAGATCAACCTATATCACTGTGAAATTTACACTGAAGTATATTTTAACACTGCGTTGACTCAGTGTTAACTGATTTGCATATACAAACCCTATGCAACTGACAAGCAAATAAGGAAGCTAAAAATTAGTTTTCTTTTTCTATCTATACTTGTCATAACGATAGATAGGGAGGGAGAGGCGTTTAACTGTAGGAATATCGTCAGAAGACGTGTCTCTAAAGTGAGACATTGGAAACATCTGGATACGAAAGAGTAAAGTATGTTTTCAGCTTGCCTAGTAAGAGTCTAACCCTTTTAGGCTTTGAGACAGCCATGAAAGTGAGTGTGACATGGACAAAAATCTTTAGTTTTTATTGTTTGCTGAAGACTAATGAACTGTGCCATTTTGAAAGTGAAAAATTTACCAACAGTTAGCTCAGTTATCCCATTTATAAGAAGGCTAAAATCAAAATCATGGATTTTAAAATATTCGTCATTAGAACCTCAGGATTCCTTGGCTTGATTCAGAGGCCTCTGGGAGGTAACCGTAGGTAACATGGGCAAGGATCAGGCCTTCTTCCCTTCTTTAATAACATGGATTTGTTTTCCATTTTGGGATTCTCCCTATGATTTCATCTGGAAAAAAATATGGAGGAGTGGTAATACTGTTTAAAAGAAATAATACCACTGTTTCTACGTGATTTCTGAGTTTGAATTCACAGTTTTTAAATACCATACATTTGTTTTTTAGTATTGGGATAACCACCGCTTATATGAAGCATTAGGCCAGGCACGGTGGCTCACGCCTATAATCACCTAGGCCAGGCACGGTGGCTCATGCCTACAATCCCAGCACTTTGGGAGGCCGAGGAGGGCGGATCACCAGGTCAGGAGATCGAGACCAACCTGGCTAACGTGGTGAAACCCCGTCTCTACTAAAAATACAAAAAATTAGCCAGGCGTGGGTGGCGGGTGCCTGTAGTCCCCGCTACTTGGGAGGCTGAGGCAGGAGAATGGCGTGAACCCGGGAGGCGGAGCTTGCAGTGAGCTGAGATCGTGCCACTGTACTCCAGCCTGGGCAACAGAGTGAGACTCTGTCTCAAAAAAAAAAAAAAAAAAAACTATGAAAAAAGCAAAAAACAAAAACAAAAAACTTCTCACCTAGTTATTTATTTACTTATACACTTATATAGTTACTCCTATGAGTCTCATTCTTTATTTACTACTTTGTGAATAAATTGCTTATTTACTCCTTATAGCATCCTTGCAAAGTAGATACCACAGAATGATTTCTATTGTGCAAATGAGGAAATAGGCATGAAGAGATTAACTCTCCTGTCCAATATCCCAGGAATAGTTATGGAAGAACTGGAACTTGAATCCAGGCTGCTGCTCTAGAATCTATGTGATTAACCTCTGCATTCTTCTGCCTTTAAATTCTGATGTGTTTGTGATATATTAGTGATATTAATGTAAATTCTTGTTATCTATATTTATAGATATTCTTTTAAAAGTATTTAATGGTTACAAAAAAAAAAAGAATTATTTATCTCTCCCCAACAGTGGTAAAATTTAACTTTTCCAATATGAAAGGCCTTTGTAGAGCTCTAGAAATATATTTAAATAATTTATAGGGAAGATCTCTACTCTAAGTATGGATCAAAAGCTGCTGTTACCAACCACAAACTATTTTGGGTAACTAACACAGAACACACTTTCCATTAGAACAGATCATGAGATTCACTAGTAATAGGAAATGAAATAATGTTTATTAATTCCTTTTCTAATTTCTCAATCCAAAGTTTATGACATTTAATTCTTAAGGCATTTTATAGTATATGCATGTGATTTATAGATTTTTTTTTATGTACAAACATAGAGAAGTAGGTAAATAGATGCATAATGATGAACAATCCCCTTAGTAAAATAAGTGTAAATGTTCATGTACAATCTCTTGGCTATTTGCTTACTAATGAACTAATTTTTAAAATACAGTGTTCTCACGAAACTAAAATTTACCAGATTTTCTGAAATTGATTTGTATTCCCCAGAATACAATCTCCTGTTCCCCAAGGGAATTTATCATTTTGGTTTATTGCTTGAAAGTGGACCTTGGGCTTGAAGACTCTCAATTTCTTACGAAGTGTAAAATAGAGAAACAATATCATTGTTTTAAAATAACTGGAGATAAACTGTAGAAAGCTTATTGGGAGATACCTTTTACATTTTTTTTTATTTTTAGTTATTATGGGTACATAATAGTTGTATATATTTATGTGGTACATGTGATATTTTGATACAAATATACAATATGTAATGATGAAATGTGGGTTACTGGGACCTCCATCATTTCAAATATTATAAATTTTTGTGCTGAGAACATTCACATCTTCAAGAAGCCTTTTAAAATTGTGGATCTCTTAGGAGACAAGTATCCCTTAGCAGATATTGAGCATGGCAATTGTTTTTACCAATAGAGATTTTCTCAATTGTGAGATTATACTTGTTAATTGAATACACTCACACATTGTGTTTCTATCACTTGTTTGACAAACTATAACTTTTTAAACAAATTATGGGAAATCTTAGATTGTGTCAAATTGTGTCATCTTAGAATTTCAGAATTAATGAATGTATTATACATTACTTTTATCACTGAAACTCTTAATTCATAAAAGATATTGGGTTGGATTAAGTGCGGAAAGTGGATAAATGTTCATTTATTTTGAAATTTGATATAGCAACTTTTGATTATTTAGGATTAACTTCGTTAACAGACACAGTGATATGGGAAGGAAGGCTGAACAACTGCAGTGCATAAGTTAATTATTTAAATAATTTAATTTTTAAATCATTGGCTACAATTAGATATTCATTATTAATTATTTAATTATCCATAGTATGTCTGTTTTGCATTACTAAAGAATATCAAGGATTTTTTCTGATATCATCAGTGTTTGTTGACTATTCATGCAATAATGAAGAGGCAGAGAGGATTTTAGAAGGCTGCACATTAACGTACATTTTGTAATTTTCTTACGCTCTTATGATAACTTAAGCTTTATTTAATTATTCTGACATTTCAGAGAACCCTTTTACTTCATATCCACAACGAACATTTTTAACATACCACACATTTAACAAATCATCTTAATAAGGAGAACACATAATATCAAAGCATTCAACAACAATGCTATATTTTAAAGTATCTTCTGTAAAGATAGCTTCTTATCTCTGGATCTGTCTTCCAAGATTACTTGTTTCTATTATTGACTTATTCATTAATTCTTTTATTCATTTCTCATCTTTTCCCTAAAGGTTTAGAGGCTCTTTACAAAAAGGATAAATCAAACAAAAATAATATAGTAGAAATAAAAGGAGAAAACTAAGGCTAAAAACCGAAAAGCAAACCTTACAACATTGAGGGTTAATACCATTGCTGTAATTGAGCATAAAAATTGCATTAAGTTTCCTGGCAGGCAAGGTAAAAAGTACAAAGCGACAAGTTACAAATCACTCAGAGAAAAGAAAACACACCATTTGCTCTTGAGAAACAGTTTTTCCTAGTATTAACCCTGGAGAGAAATTATTCATGTGAGGCAATACTTTGCAAATTGTATGTCACCTCACTGAATAACTTCAGAGGGTTCTGACAAGAATTTTAAGAATTGAAACACAATAAAGTTGATTTTTATTATTCAAAGTAATTGTGTTCTGTAAAGTCCCTTTGAACATTGAATTAGTGAATACCAAATCATTGTCCCTAGGAGATATACAGGTTTCGTATCTGTGGAGCCTCTGGCCACATTTCCTACACCAATCAATACATAACCTTTCTTTATGTGTGCTTCTGTTTAAAGATATCTTATTTAACATATATTATTCATTCACTAATGGTGAACCTATGTCCAACAGAACTAGAGTCATGTCTGAAAGAAGTGTATGTATCTAATATACATTTTCCCTGTAAGGGACATCACAGCTTTTTCGAATTTAGGAACACTAGACTTCAGCGCCATGCTTCGAGGCCAAATTAAACAACAAAATCACCAACAAAAAGCACAAGAGTGCAAAACCCTCTTACAGAGTACAAAAAACAAGAAGGGAGATTGTTACCTTGCTCACCTTGGTATATGCCTGTCAAGTGACTCAAGTTTTTCACTGCTCTGAGCACGCACATACCCACACATGACTGTGAAAGTTCCATGAGTATTGATTTGGGGGCTTACAAAAACATTTTAGAGTTTAGATAAATTTGTGAATACAGAATTCACTAATTGTGAGAGTTGACTACTCTATACTGGAAGAGAATAGAGAGGAATAAAGTAGAAAAAAATATATTAGAGCTGCCTATCCCAGGCAGTAAGAAACAAATACTGTTCATGAAATATTTCTCAGTCATAATATTGAGAGAGCTATCGACAGATGTATGCAAAAATGCCAATTTTTATAAATACATACAGCAAATCACAAAAAATTGTATTTCTACTTTTTTATGTTTGGAAATCATTGGTGTAGAGAACATTCAGTGATGTGATGAACAATTTAATAAATCCTGGCTAGAGTGTGTCTGTGTGTCTGTGTGTGTGTGTGCATGTGCATGACTTGAAAAGACCCATTAGGAAACATTTCAAGAATCTTCTAGAGTATTTAATAAGGTTCTCTTCTAGGGCAATAACAGTGGAAAAGAAAAATAAGAGATGTGAGACTCTAGTACTGAGACGGAAATGCTCCTCAGGAGTCCCCCACCTTTTTGGCACCAGAGACCGGTTTTGTAGAAGACAATTTTTCCACGGAAGGGGAGTGGGAGAGGATGAAACCATTCCACCTCAGATCATCAGGCATTAGTTAGATCTCACAAGGAGTGTGCAACCTAGATCCCTCACACGCGCAGTTCATGGTAGGGTTTGTGCTCCTATGATAAGCTAATGCCCCCGCTGATCTGACAGGAGGTGGAGCTCAGGTGGTAACACTTACTTTCCAGCAGCTCACCTCCTGCTGTGTGACCCAGCTCCTAAGAGGCCACAGACAGGTCCCAGTCCCTGACCCAAGGGTTGGAGACCCCTGCTCTTGTTGATGATTGAATGTGAGTGCTGGAGTGAGGGAAGAAGAGAGAAGAGACAGCAATGATGTAAAAAGGCAAATCCAAGCTACTTGGAAAAGTGCTACCACTTTTGAAGGAAGGAAACACATTAGTAAGAGCAGGAGTTTGTTTTTGTTTTTTAGAAAAAGATATTGAGAAAACACAAGAAATAAAGCTGAAGGTTAAGAAAGTATTAAATTAATATAACTGAAGAGATTTAGTTTCTTTCACTCTCCACTAAAATGAAAATTTTAAAATGAATAACGTAACTAAAGACACTGTACCACAAAATAGGGGACAAAATCATGTCAGAATTTAAAAGAAGGAAATTAAAATATTTTGTCTTTTTTAGGTCATAAAATGTGAGGTGATATCGGGGGGATGGTGTGAAAACTACAGAAATGAAATAGAGATAACCAGGGTCGATGAAGATGAAGTATCAGTGAATCACCCATGTTATCAAATCACACTGTTGCCTTTCTCAAAAACCCTAAAACATTTTCCAAGACTTTCAGAAATTATAAACCTTCAGTGCAAAAAATTCTGCCTTAATCAATGCATTTATTTTTTCTAAAATTAATTTTATTTTTTTGTTAATGCATAATTGTTATACATATTTGGGGAATACATGTGATAATTTAATACATCTGTATAATTTGCAAAGATCAAATCTGTGTAATTGGAGTATCCAATACCTTAAATGTTTGTCTTTTAATTATGCTAGAAAAATTCAAATTATTCTCTCGTAACTATAATCAATACATTTCTTTTTCTCCTTTCTCTTTTTCTTCTTTCCTTTCATCCTTTGCTCCTTTGTTTCTTTTTTTCTTTCTTTCTTTTCTTCCTTCCTCCAATACCAGTTCTCTAAGACAATGGACAAAATGTTCTAAGAACTACAAGATTTGCTTTTCAATGCCTACATTCCCCTTCTGTGTTATTTCATCCTTCCATAACCTGTTTTGAGCCTGCTTTGTGTAGCTGGTGGTAACAGTTTCTCATTATTTATTATTTTCCCTTAGTTACTGTGAGGTTTTTTTCTCATTGGATGGCCTGTGGCTTCGGTGTCTAACTTTCCTTAAGAGTTGAGCCCATTCCCACTGGCCACCAAAGCCATATTAATGACAAAGATCTCATAGGTGTAATAATCATTCTTCTGTTAAGACTTAAATGCATTTGGGGATTTAAGTATCAATCCCATGTAGTTTCAGTTTACAAGGTTCTCAAAATTTGTTAGAGCTTTGGTTTCAGTTATGCATATTCCAAGCAATTTTTTATAGAAGAGTGCTAGTATTAATTGTATCTTTAAAGATGAATTGTGAGACTATTATTAACGTAGAGCTACTGAAAATAAAAGGTGCTGTGGAGGTAATATTAATAAGATTTTAAATATTTCCTCCTCGGATGAATAACTGTATTTTGTCAAATAAGGTAAATATACAAACTGCTAAGCTGTAGTCAGATTATCCATGCTTGTGAATTGTAGATCCACTAAAAACATAGCAATTTGTTCACTAGCATAGATAACTAAAGAAAATACAGGTATAAACTTACTTTAACATTTGAAAATCTGCATTATAATTTCATGGTATGCTGAATCATATTAACAATATCCTTATTTTATATTTATAATGTTTATTCTCAATTTTCACTGAATTACTAAAAACAAAAATCTGGCTTTCATATCTGTATAAAAAATCTATTACTTCCATTCCATATTAGAAATATGTTTAAATTTTATACTTCACTCTGTTGAAAATTCAGTAAAGCAAAGGGGAATTTAAATAAAAATAAACCATCCTCCCGTATGGAAATAAAGTGGAGTTTTGTTTTTCATCTTTTCCTGTTCTCAGTGTCAGCCTTAACCAGGTGCAACTAGGGCTCAACTCCCTCCCTGCCATGACCCCAACCTTCTGCCCCCATCTCTTAGTACCTAAGATTGGCTTTGTCTGTTCTTAACATTAAAATAGCACCTTAATATTATTAGACAGATTTATTTAATAAAAACCACATTATTTCTAAATGGCATTCACCCCTCAGAAGTTTAAATATCTGCCAGAAATTTACCCCAGCACTGACCTTGCTTTCTTTAGTAGAGTACAAGCCTTCAATAAAACACTCTGACAATCAACAGCAAAAAGCCACTTGTCTCACCTGAATATATAATAACAAGAATAAGTTTCCTGGTACTGCTCTATATGGATGTATTTATACAAGCACATAGCCTTTTGGGGGTGTTGGTTAGTTCAAAAACACATATTCCAAATACTCCTTACATTCAAATTCAGCAAGTTATGGTTTGTTTTGATCTTTCAAAGTGTGCTTGAAGGTTTGAATGCATCTGTGGGCTTACTTTATGTAATATATGCAGTTAAATTTTAATACAAACTGACTTTTCCCTTCTACATAGCCACTCTCCAACTGCTGTCAGTCAGAGGAACTCGGGATATACAGACTCATGTTAACTCTAGAAGAATGTGATTTCTAGCCCATTCAGTTGGCCACAGAAATGCCCAGATTGTATTTCAAACTAAAATAAAAGCTGCTTTGGAGGTAATTCTCTATTCCCACCTTTACTACTTGCTAGTACAAGTAATTAATCTAAGAGAGAAAAATATACTGAACTTCATATTTGCAATCAAAATGTGAATATTCAAAAAAATGCACGCATGCTTGTATTCCAAAGAAATATGGAAATGGGTAGGGTGACACAAATACTCCCTCAAACAAATTCTAGGAAAGTAAGAGATGATTTTAACTTGACCTCCAGTTAATGGATGACACAACATCTAAGTTTCCTCTTAAGCATATGTTTAGTTCATAAACTTAGTCTATTACATTCAATGTTAAAGTGGCTTAATTTTTGCATTCTTGCCCAATTGCTGGAGGTCTACCAACCTTACAGGATTCAGCACAAACAACATTTCTACTTTGAAACTTTTGCTAACTCCACCAAGCTCATGTAGGCTTTCCTCCATGGTTCTTTATGTTTTCCAAGCAGGGTTTCCCAAACATCAATACTTAATTTTGTGGTCCTGCACAACACCCAGTATGTATCTTTGAAATATTGAACACACAAAACAGAACTGTTTGCTAAGTATTTTAAAATGGAAATATCCACTCACTAAAGTTCCATTCTGTGCTACCTCTCTATGAAACGTTCCCTGGAATCCAAACAAAACAGCCTCTTTCTTTTCTGAGTTCTTTGTTACATGTTCAACTCATTTGTTGCTCCCACTGTTCTGTACAGCTGCTCTCTACACACTCATATTTTCTACTCAACAAGAAGAAAAAATTTCTGAAAGTCTGGAAGAGTCTAACATAGCCCAGAGCCTAGCATATTGCTTGGGGTAATGGTTCAGGGTGCTGAGTAGAGATTTGACCAAGATATCCTGAGTAAATTCTAGCTATCCTGACTTGATACTAGATGGCTTTAATTTTTTTAACTTAATTCTGGTGTCAGCCTTCATCCTGGGGAAAATCATTTCTTTCCAACTCACATCTTCTTTAAAAATAGTGTATACTCTTTCTACTGTGTTCATTTAATAGGTACTTCTGATGTAAACTCTAAGGATGTTAAACTTTAAAACAGAATAACAGGGAAATATAGGTTGTGGTTTATTTTGGAGGAATTGCTATTAGCCTGACTACAAGGCTAATCTTCAAACATGACTCTGGAGAAAAGGTTAGCAGCCTGAACTCAAACAGGAATGGTTGTTAATAGATGAATGCAATGATGAGGGCTCTCGGGGGTGGGTCAGCTCCGTGACTTTTGACCACCTCAAAAACACAAGCTGTGAAAACACAAGCATTCCTTCATTTTACTTATCATTTGGATCCTCAGCTCTGATTCACTTTTTTCAAAACTTATTTTGGAGCCAACAGGGATTGGTAAGTGAAAGGCTACCTGGGGCTGATTGTCATCAGCAGCAGGGCCCCGCGTGGAGGAGAATTATGGCTCTTGTTCACAAGAGTATGTTTATAATACATCTAAACTTACCTGGCAAAGGGTCTTTGAGGAGACTGTGGAGCAAGGGTGGAAACAGATAAGAACATGACTTGAAAAAGACACTTTGGTGGTTTAGAAAGTTCTTTGGGGAAATATTCTCCCTCTCTATTCAGACTTTTCCATTCTTTATCAACTCAGTTTTATTTAGTATCTGTGTATGAAGTTAAAAACGTGCTTTCTGTTTTTTGTTTTTTTTTTTTTTTCCTATTCAAATAGCTGTGTTCAAGGCCTAGATTGTTCTTAGCACCCATCAGATCATGTACTTTGCAGGTAATACTCATTTAGTCTCATAAGAATGACTTACCTCAGACCCTGGACTTAATTTGGGAGCTCTTAGTTGAGTCTGTCTGACCAGCCTGAGAAATGAGACTATATTGTGTGCTTAGAGAGACCTGAGTTACTGTTTCTCAATTACTAACTGTGTGACCTTTGAAAAAACTCTTGCCTTCTCTGAGCTGGAGTGGTAGGTGATACTGGGAGACGACTAGGAGACATGGGTATGACAAGTATTAAAATCCAGGTGTCACACATTACATTTCACAACTACTTTTAGAATAGTCTCATCAAAGCATATCTTCACAATAGACAAATTTTTGATTCTCAAGACACAAACACTTACAAATGATTATGTAGGAAAAGAAAATCCTGTGGTTTTACTTAACAAAAGTGAAGATTACATATTATTCAATACATTATCACAAAGCTCTTTCTATTTGAAGGGGCCAAAGTCTAGATAAAACTTGTAACCCCACTGAATTCTATCCCTGAGAACAAAGGGTAATTTCTGCTCAGCAATCCTCAGTGGGTATGTAAATGAATGCTGCTGAAATATTCAAAAGCTGATACCAATACAAAGTGAAGTGCAATAATCTAAATGTGTCATTGCTTTCCGCTGCTCCTAATTACTAGCTTTAGGCTTTTTTTTTTTTTTTAACCAATATTTTGTATCCTTGCTTTTCCTGTACAGATTGAATGAACACCCAACTATATAAGATTACTAGTTTCTCATAGCAACTTTCAAGCACTGTCTTCATTTTTGTTTTTGTTTTTTGGTTTTTTTTTTTTTTGGTTCCATCATTGCTCTGACTGTGACCAGTTAGCAGAGTTGGTTGCTGTGCAAAATGTTCAAAGTCACAACTTGCATGGGCTAAATTACTCTTTGTTCCATGGCTATAGAAATCATTCTAACAAGGAAAAATTCACTGGTTACAAGGAAAATCAAAACTAGTGCACTTTAGAAGGGGATGTTCACTCAAAGATTAAAAAGTAATGTCACTTTTGCATGTAGGGAAGTTCACTGGTAACATAATACCGTCCTTTTAAATAAAACTCTTAATGTGCAGTGTGGAATTGTGTTTGGTTTATATTTTCTCTCTAAGCCCCTTGACGAAGTGCCCCCTTTCTTAAGGATGGAGTCCCAAGAGAACCTCTTCTGTGAAACTCAGAGGCCGCTCTTCCATTCATCACATGACATACACAGCACTTTGCTCCTCAGATTTTCTAATCTCCACCAGCCATGGCCAGCTATTCTCATCTAGCAGCTCAACTGCTGCTGATTTGAAAACAAAAAAATTGGAGAACACAAAATGAAACTGAATTGTCTCAAGACTTCACCGCAATGAAACTTAGAGGTGTTTTCTCTTGTATGAGATAATTCTTTCCATTGTTAATTACAGCCACTCCGCTTCCATCCCTGATTCCTCAGAGGGATTCAGATTTATTGATTAAATTGAGGGGCTAATCCAAAGGATATTTACAATGCTTGCTCAGAAATAGCTTATCCTTTTGGACACAGAAACCTTGTGTTTGGCAAAAGCTTGCTTGCAGGCTTTCCTTTCCATCAGAACAAGTTCTCTCCTTAAGAAACTCTTTAGGGCCTCTTGAAAATTGGTCCCAGATAGACCCACTTCTCTAACACTAACTTAATAGGCATAAATCCAGGGGTTGAGTTAGCTTATGCTTGAGCCATACTTGGAGCCACCAATTCTTAACCTTAGGAATCACAGATTAACTTTATGTTACTTATTCTTACAGAGTTTTCAATGTTATATTTATATCAAATTAATCATTTCCAAATGATGTCTACTACACACACATGATAATAGCAGATATGGTTATGGATAGAGATGAAATATCCAGAGCGGCCACCCCAACTTATCCTTTCTCTTATAACCACATTTCCCTTCAGGCCAAGGAAAATGACTTAAAACTGGACTAAATCATTCTACTCATACAGTCACAGTCTTTAAATTATGTATCAGTGTTAGCATTCAAAAGGAGAATTAAAAAAGTAAAGGAAATTTAGAAAACACCTAAATATTATCATTAATTTATAGTTTTCATTAATGAAACAATATAGAATAGAATAAGAGAATTTGTACTAACATTATTAATAAATATTTTACCTCAAACACTTACTATGTTTGGAATTGTGCTAATAAGCACTTTACATGTTTTTCCCCATTTAGTCCTCACAATAATTCACAATAGATAGGTGCTATGATTAGCCTCACTTTATAGGAGAGGAAAATGAGTCTCAGCACGGTTAAATAATGAAGTCAAAGTTAACAAACTAGTAAATGAGAACTCTGGAATTTGGATGTAAGTCCATCCAACTCCAAAAATGTTTAATGTATTCTCCTTTATCATTTTCATTCCTTCCTTTCTTCCTTTATTTCTTCAAAAACGTTTATTAAATATCTCTTATTTAGGAGGATTTTGAGTTAATGTCATAAGGTATACCAGAAAATATGAGATAGATTTTGTCTTTAAAGAACTTACAGTTACTTAGAGGACATATAATCTTTCTTTCTTTCTTATCACCCAGGCTGGAGTGCAGTGGCACAATCTTGGCTCACTGCAACCTCCACCTCTGGGGCTCAAGTGATCCTCGTGCCTCAGCCTCCCAAGTAGCTGGGACTACAGGTATGTGTAACCACACCTGGCTAATTTTTGTGTTTTTAGTAGAGACAGGGTTTTGCCATGTTGGCCAGGCTGGTTCCAAACTCCTGGCCTCAAGTAATCTGCCCACCTCAGCCTCCCAAAGCGCTGGGATTACAGGTGTGAGCCACTGCACCTGACCCAACATATAGTCTTTAGATGACTATATTTAAAGGACTACATTGCCAGAGTACATAAGAGATATATCTGAATTAATTGTGTAATTATCCTGAGTTACATAACAATTTTTTAAAAAATTCCACTGTCCATACTAAGTAAGATCTTAGGAAAGATCTGAAATGGCTGGCAAAGACCCTAAGAGAAGACCAGAAACAGTATTATTCTGAGCACAGGTGCAAAGGAGGGAGCAGTGTAAGATTAGTCCGGAATTAAATTATGCATCCTTTGAATAGCTGGATAAGTGGGAAATATTTTATGAAGCAGTCTAAGTTTTTGACAAGAGGAATTCAGTATTTTATATTTCTAGCCAAAATACAGAATAATTCAAACTTAGACTCTTCTCTCATTGAGAAGACATTCATGAGAATGATTTAGGAGACAAGATAGTGTCAGAGAGAAAATATAAACTGTGGAATCAGAATAATCTGTATTTGAAATCTGGCTTGGCCATATTCTAAACAAAATGCTTAAATTATCTGAAACTATTTGCCCATCAGTAAGCAAGAAATAATAAAAGTGGCATCCACCTTGTAGAAATGTTATACAATATTTGAGATTATATATGAAACACTTTACATGAGGAAGGTACTCAATACACGGTATAGCTTTTAGCATAGCTTAATCTTATGTCCTTCCGTGTTTAGGAATATCAGTATTTTTGGGCAAATGTCCTTGTCTTTTCTCCCTCCCATAGCTGAATTTCTCCTAAAACTACCTACTTCACGAAATGAAGACTTTTTGTTAACAGTGAAAATAAAATAGAATTAATTTCAGGGCACATGTTGTATTATTCTCTTTGATAGACTATTCAAACTTAAACTCAGTTTCAAAACACTGGATTATCGTATTCAGGAAACAGATTTTGTTTTCCTTTCTGTCTTTTTTCATTAAAAAAATTTAAAGCCACATTTAACGGAGTATAATTTAACATAAAATAAAAGTTTCTTTTTATAGTGTATAGTCCCATGAATCTTAACACATATTGTCACGTAACAAGCACCAAAAGCAAAATATAGATCAGTTTCATCATCCCTCCAATTTTCTCATGTCTATTTGTAATCAACCCCTTACCACATCCATAGCCCTTGGCAATTACTAATGTTTTTGTTATAATTTTGCTGATGTTTTTGCTATGGTTTTGCTTTTTTGGAATGTCATAGCAAGGAATCATCACCTATTACATATAAATATTCTAATTTGGTTTCTTTCCCTAAGTATAATGATAACATTCATCCAAGCCATTTCATGTATCAATAACTCTTTATTATTTCTTTTTTGATATTTCAATGTATGGATATATGGCAATTTGTCCAATTGAGAGATATTTTGTTTTTTTTTTTTCCAGTCTGAGACAATTATGAATAAAGGCACTATAAACTTTTACTTACAAGTATTTATGTAAACACAATTTTCTTTTATCTTGGTAAATACATAGGACAGTACTTGCCAGATTGTGTCATACAGATAGGTTTAACTGTATTGGCAGAACTGCTTTCCAAAGTGACTGTACAATTTTGCATTTCCACCAGCAATATATGAGAATTTCAGTTCCATGTTCTCAACAACACTTTTAAAAATAGCCATTCTGATAGATGTGTAATGGTATCTCATGATGGTTTTAATTTGCATTTTACAAGGACACCCAATGAAAGTCGGATTGGTTGGTGCCCCTGCCTCCACTCTTGTGAAATATTTTCAATGTCACACATGTATACCTTCCCAGAATTTAAGGTAATGGGAAATATATTAAGACAATGTAAACCTTTCTTAAACATTACCCCTTTACAGTACTTAACTACTCATTTGCACTTCTATATTTGTGTGCATAACTTTTAATAGAAAAAATTACCATTATTTCCACACTGATTATTTTTGCTTCTGGGAACATTATGCTTTCCTTACTAGACTTGAATCTTTAAAAAGACAGTAGATAAGTGATACCTATCTTAAACTTATGCTATCTAAGAGCCGTATTCCACAAATGCTTGTGGAGTAAATTGAGAGCATGTAAGTCACAACTTTGTTCTGCCCTTCTCCAAGCTAAATATCACCAGCTACTGAGGGTCAAAACTGAACAGAAAAGATGACAGAGAAGGAAGTGCTAAGGGCATGAAATCATTTGAGAGTCTAAATGTGGATTGGATCGAACACTAAAGAAAATTGAAGAGAAAATGCAAAGTAAAGTATATAAAGTAAATAAAATGGCACAGGCAAAAGGAAGGAACATTAGAAAAAATAAGTAAAGGGGATATTGAAAATTACCTGTACAAGAAAAAGAATTCATCGTATAACAAAGAGAGACCAAAAACCAGAAATACATGCCAAAAATACTTGTACATGAATATATTTATTTTTACTGATGATATTTAATTCTCTCAGTCTATAAGTTAGATAATTTAAAGTTAAATCAGCCCTCTGGACTGAGTAATGTATTATTTTTGTATATTTGGGAGATAATGTTTGAACAAATCTTTTTCTTTTGTATTGGCATATCTCCTGGACTTTTATTAAAATGGAAAACATTAATATAGACTCAAAATAGTCAACACACTACCATGTAAATAAGACTAGGGAGAAGGTAGGGAAGACATGTTCTCCTGATAAAGATAATCTTCTCTTGGTAATTGCACCTCTTACTATGGTTTTAAGTATGACTAAGCACCAGGACAACCCATCCACTTCTCTGAACTTTGTGTGTTCACCTCCCACTTAACATCTCTCTTTAGATGTTTGATAGCATCTAAGATTTTGTCATGGTCAAAACAGAATTATTTATATGTTCTCCAAGTTTCTCTAATTCCGGTTTCCTCCAGCCCAGTCAATAACAATTCAACTTTTCCATTTGCCAAAATCTGAGTATCATTATTCACATCTTTTTCTTACATTTTATTCCAATCCATCAGCAAATGCAATTGGCTGTACCTTCAAAATACACTTGGAATTCTACTGTAGTCAAACCCAACATCATCTCTCATCTGAATTACTGCAATGACCTTCTAACTGGTCTCCCTACTCCCATTCTTGTTCTCTGCAATGTATTGTTTACACACTAGCAAGAAGAATTCTTTTTAAAGGGTAAGAAAGATGATGTCATATTAGAATTTCCAAAAACTTCTAGTAACCTTCAGCTCCATTCATCCTGTAAGGCCCAACACGATCTTGTCCCTGCAACCTCTGTGGGAATATTTCTTACCAGTCTCTTCCTGACTCATTCTACTCTAGCCACATTGGCGTTCTGACTCTCTCCAAAGCATCTTCTTTGGGCCCTGGGACTTTTTCTTCACCCTTTTTGAAATTTCTTCCTCTAGATATATGCATGCATCTGTCTATACATGCTTTTAAACTCTGCTCAAAGGACACCTTCCTTCTGAGAGAGATTTTTGCTGACCATTCTGCAGAAATAGCACCCTCCTCCTGTTTTTCTCCATTCAAATTATTATCTTTACTTTTCTTTAGAGTACTTGCTACCACCTAACATTTCATGTATCTGTTTGTTTATTTTACCTTCATCTCAATCCTTCCCACTAGAGCATGAGCTCCAGGTGGGATTTAGACTATTTTGTTCACTCTTAAATTCCCAGTGCCTGAAAGAATAAGTGGTTCGCAGAATGTACTAATATGTACTTGTTGAATGAATGACTGATTTAGAAGCCTGGAGCAGAGAACAAGTATATACACTTTATGTGCCAAAGTTACATAAAGTGGTAGAGTGGGCATAAGAACCCAACATTCTGATTCTGGAGTAGTGCTTTAAATCACTCTTCTCTACTGAACCTGAGAGAGCTAGTGTAAGGATTAAAAGATGTAACCTAGGTCAATTTTCCATCCTCACACTTTATGTGCAGTAATTACTGAGTAAATGACAATTATCTACTTATCCCCAGGACTTCCTCAACTTTAGTCCCCCAGTGGTTGGTAATAGAAGATAAAGTCTGTTAACAGTCATTGATTTTTAAATATCCAACTTGAAATCTACTTTGTACTTATCACAGAAGGGAATAAGTGATGTGACTGTCCCAAATTTTAAGTAAAATGGCTTTTTCCAGTTGTTCCCCATAAAATACATATAGTGTCCTGACCATCTAGAATCTTTGGTCAATTTGACCTCACTCATAAAATTCTAAATTAAAAAAGCCGGCAAAACGTAAGGAAGTGGTGGTAGACTGTACCAAGACTGTGTATAAATGCACTATCCTATATATATAAATATTCTATGTATTCCTTAGAAAGGTAGAATGCAGGTAAAAACTATTAAGTATGGGTTGTTTATTTGTTTGAACAAGCAAACTTAAGACTCTTACGGCCTGACCTGAAGGTTAAACACAACTAGACCCAGGGTGATGTTGTCTTCACCTCTGCCCCTTCCCACAGTGTTCCACTACTGTTGTCTTCCACACTTTTGAGTCTTTCATGGGGTCCAGTGAAGGTCAGCTGCTGCTGGACATCTGGCACTTGGTAGAAATAGTAACAATATGTAGATTGTAATAAGCAAGGCATTTTTTGAAGTAAAATTAAACTTACTGTACACAAATACTTGATCTACAACCAGCAAAACCCCAGATTCAAGCACCAGTTCTCTAAAGTGTTTGCAGAAACCCTAAGTGTGGTAGAGGTAATCCATTGGGTAGGCAGGAGAAAAAGATAATAATTTTTATATATTTTTATTGTTGTGTAATAAACTAAGAAGGAAATGAAACTTCAATGACAACCTGCGTATTTACAGTAATTGTATATATAATATAGAAATAAAGCATATTGAAATGCAAAGTAAAATTATTTCACTGATAGCATTCCACAATAAGAAGATATTAGATTATATGATTCATTTTATTTTTCAGAATAACAACTTACCCCAAACTTAATGGTCTAAAGCAACACATAGTTTTATCGCACAGTTCCATGAATCATGAGTCCTGGCATGGATTACCTGTGTCCTGACCTGGAAGCTCAACTGGAAAAGAATGTGCTTCCAAGTTTACTTGAGGTTGTTGAAAGAGTTTATTTCCTTGTAGCTATATGACTGATGACCTCAGGCCCCAGAAAACTCCCTGCCTGGTGGCCCTCTCCATGGGTAGTTTGTAATATGGCTGTTTGCTTCTTCACAGCCAAAAAGAGAATCTCTCTGCCTCCAGTCTGTTAAGGCAAAGTATTACATAACAAAACAAAATCACAGAAATTGACATCTTATCACCTTTGCCATATTCTATGGTTTAGAAGCAAGTAATAGGTTTCACCTGCACTCAAGGAGGGGTCATTATTCAAGGCTCCTTGTGGGTCACCTTAGAGTATGTCCTCCATATAGACCATTCTTCAAAAGAATATCTAAAGGCTGTCTAACTTCAAAACCTAAAGATTACTTTTAATTTTTAAAAAAACCTAGCTAAAACATGCCTTTCTTCCTGGAAAATGTATTAAATCAACGCGACTCAACTCTGATCACTTCCTACATTGGATTTCTTCAACATTTATGTGCTAAGTTCAGGCTGTATTACATTGTACTTGTCAGTTGATGCTAACAAGTGTGTTTATTTTGTGTTCCTCCCATGTACATATACTTTAAGGACATAAATTTAGCTTTATTTCATAAATAATAACACTGCTATATTAAGATTGTCAGAGATGGTAACGTTTTTCATCCACCCTTCCTGTGTTCACTAGCACACTCACAGTGTGAAATGAGAAATTCTACATCTTGCAGAAAGCAAAATGAAGACTGAGGGGCAATGCAATGTAGTTGGAACACATAGCAGTGGTCACTGACACGGTAGGTATTAGACCTCAACATTTTCAATCCTTTATCCTTTGTTCATTCCATCAGATCATACTGTTTCCAATTAGCTAGGAGTTATCTTTAAAGACAGAAATGATCTTCAAAAAAAAAAAAAAAAATGAAAGCCTTGAGAATTCAATCAGCACTAAAATCTTCTTTCCAATGTTGCCTCTGGATGAATAATTCCATCCGAAGAGGTATGGCTATTTTATTTTTAAATTTTAAAGGGGAAAAATTAGATTACTTACTTTATTAAAAGTGTGCATTTAAGAGTCTAGCTCTTTTGGGTCAGAATTCTCAAAAGAGAATGGGAAATCAGGCTCAGTTTATAAGTCAGTTCTGTGTAGTTGCTCAAGACTCAGAAGCAACTATTTTTGGTTAATTAATTATTTGTTTCAATCTAGTCTAAACAAGGTGAAATAAAATGTTTAGGTCATATATTCACAATTGAATCACGAATTCAATAGAGCCTACATTTTTGCACAATGAAAGCAAATTAATTAATTATATTCCATCAATTTCTTGGCTTTTTGGGAAAAAAACTGATAAAAAATAGATTTTACGCTACAGATAATCATGGCTTGTAATATACTAAGAGAAAAAAAATGCAAGAGTAATTTACTGAATGTGGTTCCTTTCCATGGACAAAAATAGATTATTATAAATGCTAAGAAAATGCTTTTTTTTTTTTTTTTTTTTTCCAGTCTTGCTCTGTTGCCCAGGCTGGAGTGCAGTGGCATGATCTCTGCTTACTGCTACCTCTACTTCCCTGGTTCAAGGGATTCTTATGCCTCAGCCTCCCGAGTAGCTGGGATTATAGACATGCACCAGCACGCCTGGCTAATTTTTGTATTTTTAGTGGAGACAGGGTGTCATCATGCTGCTCAGGTTGGTCTCAAACTCCTGACCTCAAATGATCTGCCTGCCTCGGCCTCTCAAAGTGCTGGGATTACAGGCATGAGCCACCACACCCCGCCTAGGAAAAGGCATTTCTAAGATTTAGTAAAATGTCCTGTTTACCAAGAAAAATGGTAACAATTCTACCATTGCTTCTATAAGAGATTCTCCTAGATCCTCACTCACTAAACTCTGATATCCACAAACTTCTGCTTCTTCTTCATCAAGTAGCTTCTTTCCATAGCATGCAAGCAGCATGTTACAAGAGAGGCTGTGGGAACACTGGGATGGTAGGAGTATTAGTATGTCTGCTCACTGACGAAACAGTGGTTCTTCACGTCTTCCTCTTGTGTAAATTACAACAATACAATATAACAGCAGTACCTGCTTTTGTTACAGGCAAATCGCTAACCTGCTGTTGCCACATTTGGGTCTCTTTTAAACCTTTTCATCATTTAAATTAAAATACAGCTAGGAATTAAAAGGGAAGTTTGCCATTTCTCATTCGATCAGATATCCAAGAACAAAGTGAATCTTTTCAATATCACGAGGTTCGCATGGTGAACACTAAGAGATCTTTTCAGAAAAAGTGTTGGTTAAGTCCTTTGTCATATTATGAGTACATTTTGAAATAATATAAATGATCTTTAATCATGATTTAACATAGTTTTTAATAAATTCAAATGTATATTTGTTCCTCATTGAATTTTAATGTCAGAATTTTGTAAATGAAATCAGTATTTTTCTAATTGGTTCTCTGCTGATTTTTAAAAATCATCAACCCTATGATACATTTTGG
The DNA here is from genome assembly GCF_002776525.5 of Piliocolobus tephrosceles. Classification (NCBI taxonomy): domain Eukaryota; kingdom Metazoa; phylum Chordata; class Mammalia; order Primates; family Cercopithecidae; genus Piliocolobus; species Piliocolobus tephrosceles. The sequence goes on from NC_045441.1 coordinate 108,381,152, forward strand.
GAGTTTAGTGTAGGGAGTACACACACACATTGCATTCTGTCATTTTTTAAGTCCCCTCTAATGAATTCTTAATTACATTATTCAAAAGATCCATTATTCAGCATTCATCTCACTGTTAAATGAAAGTCTTTACCTGACATGTGAATGAAATGAGTCTAAACGCTTTCCATGCCACCTAGGGATTCTGAATAGACTTTTAGCTTAACAGCAGCAATAGGCTTCATTTATGCTTTAAATTTGTGTGGGTTGTTTTTAGAGATAGGTTAGCTATGCAATAGTCTACCAATCTGAGCAGCACTTAAATTCCATTTTGTTCTCAGACTTACCTTGGGACAGAAAACCTGCAAACAAGGTCAGATGATTGCTGAAGGTAGAAGAAATGCCATACATATACAAGATTTGATAACTGTAAAAGCTTTCAGATGCAAGTGTGCATCACCTACAACACTAACTTTAGATGAGGAGAGCAAACTTCCTAAGAGCTGCTTGTACATTTTCTCATTTCTCATTGTGAAGAAAAAAGTGGAAGTAGCCAGAAAAACTCAGAGACCTTCAACTGATAACAAGATTTTTTCTTAATCACACTTCCATTGCTTTCAGCAGACTAATGCATAATACTGGTAGTAAGAAATTGTCTCAGGCTTTATGTGCCTTTTGTAACCATGCCTAAAAATGAGCCATAGTTACTATTTATCAAGCAGCCCTCATATCTCCAAATGATGCCTAATAAGAACATAAGCTGATGTGATAGTAATACATAATAGTCTGTGTTCCAGAACTCGAAATGTTCTACAGAATATAAGCAAAGCTGCTAGAGATATAGGTTTAGTGAAAGCAAAGTTCATCTTCTAAATAACATAAAGCAACAAACTCAGAATCTTTGCCCTGCTTGCCCCCGGTTTCAGGAGAGGAAATTATCAAAAGCATCTAACAAGATGGGCTTACCTTAAATTTTGTTTTTGTTTTGGCTTGGCTTGCTTTGGCTTGGTTTTCTAGAGTGTATGAATCACTACTTGCTCTGTTAGGCTTGGGGGTATGTCTATGTGCAACAAGTGACCAAGTGTAGCCCTATGTCACACATTCAGCTATGCATAGCTAAATGACTAAATTACTTCATGTAATTGCATCCAATGTTAACAAAAACACTGAATCTCCAAGTCCAATTCAAAATATCATTTTTGGAGATAACATAAGCTTATTAACTTGTTTACTTCATGATTCAGTGCTCTCTCTTTACAGGAAGTAGGAAATATCCTTAGGCAAAAAAAACCCTACATTTCTCTTCCACTATTGTTTTATAACTGCCATTGTACCTAAAATTGGAGAAGAAATTTTTCTGCAACTGCTGCATAGAGTGAAGAAAGTAATAGGGAAAGATCTTACCATAAAATTACTCCAAACACAGTAGGTTTGTTGTATCTTCAGGAGAAAAAATGCATTTTAATATTGCCATATTAAGTGAATATCTTGAAAATCAATGATAAATACACACATTTTAAGTCAATGCCTTTGTATTTTTAAAGAATACAGAAAAAATGGCAGTCCACAATGCAATAACAATAGAGATGTGTCATAGAACTCGAATGTCATTAATTCAGTAGAAGTCATGAATGGGTGGAGATTTACCCTTTTCCCGTTTTTGGTAAGTTTAAGATTATCACATCAATGGAAGGTCCAATCTTAAATATATATCTGATCAGCCACAGGTGAAGCTTAAGGTGTGGCTTTTGAGTTGCTCTGACTCCCATACCTGCTGTATTGGAAAGAAGAATGAAAAGATAAAACTTAGAATCAGTCCTATGAGTTGTAGTTCTTTCTAGGAGATAATGCCCACTATAATATACTTAAGGATTGGTTAATGAAACACCTGGCATTTTCTGATAGGAATGCAATACTTCCTAGCTGCAAACAGAAAAAAAAAATAAGCAAATAAATAAATTAATATAAATCCATTATTTAAAATGTATGTGAGATATCAGAGTAAAACTCATGTTAATCCACTCCTTTAATAGGCAATGTATGTGAGTGTAGCTCGTGGGGACTTCAGTTTTCTCACTGCAAGGAGTGGGCCTCCCCTGCTGAAGATTTCTCCCCTGAACTCTAGCCCCAGCATTCAAAGCCCTCAAAGCTAAAGGCTAAGTCCACAAGGATGATAGAAGACTTCTTGAGGTAAGTCAAACTAGAAAATTTGAAAAGTACTCTTTTTGGTTGTTGTTGCGTCACTGCCAGATTTCGGTATCAGGGTGATGCTGGCCCCTAGAATGAGTTAGGGAAGAGTCGCTCCCCTTCAATTCTTTTGGTAGTTTCAGCAGGAATGGTACCAGCTCTTCTTTGTACCTCTGATAGAATTCAGCTGTGAATCTCTCTGGTCCTGAGCTTTTCAAATGAGTCTAATCATAACAAACACATTTACATAAGGATGAAACCAGTGCAAAACTTACCAGAGCATCTGGGTACCCTTGGTTCCTGAGCCAAGGAAATAAAGATCAGCACAAATTCTATTTCTAAGATGGTGTTGCATGTGTTGGAAAAAAGTGCTGTGGTAAAAAATATGATTTTATATTTATCAGAGCCTCTTCCATTTTACGGAAGAAAACAGATCAGACATCTCTCCCAGGGAAGGCATGTCCCCATAGCCTGGCTAGACTGTTTTACGCCTTGCTACCCGTATTCCAATGCAGGTGGAAAGGAGACCTTAAAATAAAAGAAGCAGACAAAGAACTTGCCAAGCTTCCACATACAACATATGCACATTTGTAGAAAATAAAAGGTATGTTTAGGGGGAAAGTTGAGGCTGTTTAAGTTAAGAGTGCTGAGGGAATAAGTAGCCCCTTGCTTGATGTCTGGCAATTTGCAAGGCTATGCACAGTTAGTTTTTCATCTGTAATGCAACAATCCATGTTTGTCTCTGATGCTGCCAGGGAAAATATACTAGCGCAGCCTAAGAAAAATATTTAAAAGTGAAAGAAACAACAACTACTTAATTATCTTGTTTTTTCTTACAGTTTTAAAGGCTGATGTTACTTAAAATCTCAAAAGTTCTTTCCCTGCTTTCCCTCAGAACCATTGTAAACATCAACTATTGTTTACAAGATGTAACTTATTACTTTGAAATATCATTTTATTATTTTTAAATGAGGTAATTTGCAATTCCCTGTACCATCATAGGTGTCTCTTTCTGAGCCTCTTTGAAAAGGAAATTTATAAACTAATAACACAGTGTGTTTTCTGTGTGACAATTTAATTTATTTTTAACAAATCGATGCTGCACTTTAACCTTCTGATTGTTTACCATTTATGTATCTATTAGACACCGAAACTGCATTAAAGAGTATTTTAGCTCTCTATTGATAATGATAAACAGGAAGAAAGAAATGAAACTCCTTATAAAGGGCATTCATTCAACAAGTACAATTAATATTCTCTTCCCTTGTTAAAAATAATAGCTGTTTTCTGTTTGTTCCTTTTCATTTCAATTAAACCATCCTTAGTGTCTCACATAGAGGAAGGCTTCCTTTTGTTCATTTTTTTTCTTTTTGTCACAAGAAAGCAAGCATTTGAACTTCTTCCTAATCTAGTAGTATTGGCTATAACATGCTCAGATACAGCAACTAATAACAAAGCCCACTTTCTATTTTTTTAGCAATTACTCAAATAATACGTTCTTATATTCAAGGCATTTTTAAAAACTATTTCAAATAGGCTAAATGCGTTAATTAAATGGTTCTCAAGATCGTTTCTCAATCCCATTCCCACCAGTCTGTGAAGTCCCAGAGGTCTTTTTGATTCCTTGGGAAGTTCTGCCATTGATTTTGAAATTATGAAATTATAAGACAGAAGTACGAGTTTCTCACAGTCATTAATGTGTTAAAGGAGACGTACACTAGAGGCGATCCTTAAAGTTTAAACTTAGAATTATTGATAGCTATAAAAGCACTCGCTCAAAACCACCTAACCTTCTTAGCTGGTTAAAAGAGTATAATCCTCTCAGTTATTAGAAGACCTTTGAAGTGAAACACAGAAACTCAGCCCTTCTGCCTGTTTTTAAAATTCTCCTTGACTATAGACTAAATCACAGGGCAGTGTGGGCTGAGCCCTGTCTGTGCAGTGAGCAGCAGATTACTTTACTTGAACTTTGCTCCAGTCAGGACATTTTAAGGCTTATAAATCTTGAATCCATCTAAGTTCACCTTAAATTAGCCTTGCAAAAACACACTCCAAACCTCAGTTGTCAGCCTGGTGGCTTTTGGCCAGATGCCACTCGGCAGCCAAAACACTGATTAATTGTCATCTTCTCTTCTCTCTCTCTCTTTTTCCTTTTTTTTTTTTTTTTGTCTTAGACACAATTTTTAAGGGGGAAAAAAAGAATATGCAAACTAATTTGATTCGGGTAGCAGCTGTAGCTGAATAATGGTATTGTTAGCAGGTACATTTTATATTTAAAATTTATTTGATGAAAACAGAGAGCCAGGCAGCTTAGCTGTGTATATATATTCAATAATGCCATCTACTGCACAAGAAATCTGGGGCTGGGCCAAGAAGCCATGCCAAGATACAACAGATTTTTCAATTTTCCAGCAAATAGAAACAAAATACTGGTTTCAGAAGGTGTACTCAACAAACACTTCCCAATGTGTTTCTGATTTGCGGTCAGAATGTTTTTACTGTTGGTGCCCTGCACTTTTGAGACATTTATTTCCTAAAAGAAAGATTCCTTTCTATAAACCTCAACTGTCTGTTTTTCAAAGCAATTTAAAATCAAACACACAAATAAAATTCTTAACATATGGAAACCTTCATATAAGGCCTTACGTATTCAGAGTTAAAATTGTTTTATAAACTGTAATGCTTTGCAGATGAAAATACAGAAAGGATGACTGTTTTTAGCACTAATGCTTTTTGACAGCGTTAAACCTTGTTTTAGTAATTGACATCAAAATGTTTGGTGGTTTTAAATGGACTATTAATAAAAATGGCATGTTTTAAGTTTTTTAGAAATTGTGCTTAATACTGTGAAGTGGGATAAAATTGCAAATGTAATACGGTGTTTTTATTATTAAAAAAAATCTTTATAACAAAACAATCCTGATTCTTCTCCCATGTCTCCAGAGAAACCTCTGAAGCTCAAAGCGAGACAACGTTTCCTCTTCATCCATCCTCAGATTCTCTGCTAAAATAGACCTTCCACAGATCCCAGTTTGGAAAAAGACAAAGCAAAATAAAACAAAACTGAAAAAAAAAAAAAAAAAAAAACTAGCATCTTTTGCCATGAGTCCCTAGATGGCTGCTAAATTCAACTGGATCCCATGGCACCATGAAAATGTAGTTAAACATGTCTGTTATGAACAGGGAAAAATAAATACTATTATAAGACGTGAATTTTAGTGCCACCTCTGTCATAAATCATGTTGTATCCAGCAAACCACCTAAAACTTTTCTGATATGAGAAGAGAAATAATAATATTTACTCTGCCAGTATGGAAAGACTATTGGGATGAGATTATGAAATACTCTGTGAAAATCTTGGTAATGAAGGCAAAATTATTTAATTTTATTTAAGGCACCAAGTATCTACCGAGCACCTATCAGCTCTCATCTACAATGCATGGAAGAGACGAAATGGATGTGAACATGGTGAATCTTACCCTTGTGGAAATGTTGAAGAATGAATTGAATGAAAGTAGAACATAGGCTGAAGTTCAATCTAGAGATTCATTTGGTTCATAGGGAAAAATAATGAGAAAAGAAATGAAGGAAAAAAATGGCACTGTGTGTTTCTGGAACTTGAAATGATCCAGCATTGCAGTTTGAAGATAGAGTAGTAAGCAGAAACAAATATGACTGAGTTTATGGTACATAAAGAAACATTATAAAAGATTGTCATTCATTTATTGATTCAACAAATATTTATTGAGTGCCTGTCATGTGCCTGGACTACACTAGTCAGTCAGTAAACAAAGGTGAAATAGAGATGTCTACTCCTTGACCTCCTCGTATTCGTATCTAGGACTGGAGACCTTGGACGTGATTAAATAGGAAATTCAAAAGATGTAGTTCAGGCCGGATGTGGTGACTCATGCCTGTAATCCCAGCACTTTGGGAGATCAAAGTGGGAAGATTGCTTAAGCCCAGGAGTTTGAAACTACACTGGGCAACATAACGAGACCCTAGTTCACATTTCCTAGAGACTACTCTGATGTCAGTGTCGGGGGTGGACTCCAGGGATGAGAAATGTAGATTGATGTTAGTACACAGGCCTTTCTTTCTCCTTCCTCTGCGTCCCTCTGTGCCCACTTTCTACGTCATTACTAAGCTTTTTATTATGTTGATAAAAATAGTGGGAGTGGGAGAGATAAAACTGCCAAACTGGATAGCACAAGGATAATGGAGAGGATTTACTTTGGAAATGGACAGAGCTATGAGGTATTTCTACAAAAGGTAGAGGGGGAGGCAGAAGAGTTAAGAACGACTGGTGTTTGTTTGTTTGTTTGTTTGTTTGTTTGTTTGTTTAGGACAGAGTCTCGCTTTGTCGCCAGTCTGGAGTGCAGTGACGCCATCTCGGCTCACTGCAACCTCTGCCTCCTGGGTTCAAGTGATTCCCCTGCCTGAGTGTCCCAAATAGCTGGGACTACAGGCGCCCGCCACCATGCACAGCTAGTTTTTTGTATTTCAGTAGAGACAGGATGTCACCATGTTAGCCAGGTGGTCTCAATTTCCTGACCTTGTGATCCACCTGCCTCAGCCTCCCAAAGTGCTGGGATTACAGGTGTGAGCCACTGTGCCCGGCCCGGCTTATGTTTTTAGAAGCATTTTAGGTTAGAGATTGAGATGTTAGAAGGAAGAAATTTTGAGATGAATAGCTGCTGTCCATGTAAAGGATATTGAGAATGGCAGAGATGAAAAAGAAATATCTAAATGGTATAAAGAAATGCAAACTTTGACCCTGATTATTCTTGAAATTTTAGTAGAGAAACAAAGGAACATGGTGGAGACAATGCTGAGACTGGAATTCTGATTTGGGAAGGAATGTTGACCTCAGGAATTGATGTTTCAGGCTGAGACCCAGACATTTGTGTTTGCTAATATGAAAAGAAGCATAAAAAAATGTCCTTAGGAATTTATGTCAGTCAACAAATACTGAGGAATTTTAGAGTACAGAGATCTCATTCTCAAGGAGACTACATTTTAATAGGGCTGGCATTTGTAACAATGTAACATGTTTTAAAAATTAAGATATAAATATAACTCAACTAATCATTTCAAAATGTACACATATTTCAAAACATGCTGCACATGATAAATATGTATTTTTATTTGTCAATTAAAATTTTTTAAATGTAAAACAATATAATTGACAAATAAAAAATTTATATATTTATAGTAAACCATGTAATGTTTCAATATATGTATACATTGTGACATGGCTAAATAAAGCTAATAAGCCTATGCATTGTCTCACACACTTATTTTTTTGGTGAGAACATTTGAGATCCTAGCAATTTTCAAGTATACAATACATTATTATTAATATTAACTATAGCCACCATACTGTACAATACATCTCCTGAACTTCTTCACCCTAACCAAAACTTCAAACCCTTTGACCAACATCTTCTCATCAGCCGTCCCTCACCCTGTTCTGTGGCAACCACCATTTCACTCTCTGCTTCTAGGAGTTCAACTTTTTTAGATTCCACATACAAATGAGGTCATACAGTATATATCTTTCTGTGCCTGGCTTATTTCACTTAGTGTAATGTCCTCCATTTTCATCCATGTTGTTGCAAATGAGGATTCCCTTCATTTTTAAGCTGAATAGTAATCCATTTTGTAAATATGTCACATTTTCTTTGTCCATTCATCCATTGAGAGATTCTTAGTTTGACTCCATATCTTGGCTGCTGTGAACAATGCTGTAATGAATGAGGGATTGTAGATTATCTCTTCAACATAATGGTTTCTTTTTCATTACAATTTTTATTTCGGGTTCGGGGGTACATGTGCAGATTTGTTATTTAAGTAATCTCGTATCATAGGTGTTTGGTGTACAGATTATTTCATTACCCAGGTAATAAACATAATACCCAATAGGCATTTTTCTGATTCTCTCCCACCTCCCATCCTCCACCCTCAAGTGGAACTTAATGTCTGTTGTTCCGCTCTTTGTGCCCATGTGTTCTCATTGTTCAGCTATCACTTATAAATAAGAACATGCAGTATGTAGGATTTTTGTTCTTGTATTAGTTTGCTAAAGCAATGGCCTCCAGCCATGTTGCTGCAAAGGACATGATCTCATTTGTTTTTTATGGCTCTGTAGTATTCCATGATGTATATGTGCCACATTTTCTTTAGTTTACTGTTGATGGGCATTTAGATTGATTCTATTTCTTTTCTTTTTCTTTCTTTCTGTCTTTTTTTTTTTTTTTTTTCTTTTTGAGATGGAGTCTTGCTCTGTCACCCAAGCTGGAGTGCAGTGGCGTGATCTCTGCTCCCTGCAAGCTCCACCTCCCAGGTTCATGCCATTGTCCTGCCTCTATTCTATTTCTTTATTATTGTGAATAGTGCCACAATAAATATATATTAGTAGCATAAAATGTGTCTTTATGGTACAACATACTGATTTCATTTCCTTTGTATGTATAACCAGAAATGGGATTGTTAAAGTGGTCGTTCTAATTTTAATTTTTTGAGGAAACTCTATAATGTTTTCCGTAATAGATGTGCTAATTTACATTCCCATCAACCGTACACAAGAGTTCTCTTTTCTTCACATCCTCACCAACACTTGCTATCTTTTGTCTTTTTGATAACAGCCATTCTAACAGCTGTGAGGTGATATCTCTTGCTGCTATATAAGTAAGTCATGGTACAGGGAGAAGGGTATTGTAAAGACCAACCAATCAGTTGGGAGGACAATGGTGCAGTCCAGTCTACTGGTGGCTTGGGAAGATGTGTGTGTTTGAAGGGAGAGAGGGTGGGTATGAGGTAGGAAGTCAAGAGTTTTGTGTTGGTCATGATAAATTGATCATGACCTGTTAGACATTAATATAAGAAGAACAAAATGTTACTTGGGAAAGATCTGGGTGAGAGGTGTAAATTTGAACTTCATCAGAACAAAGATATTATTTGAAGCCAAAACTGTAGAAAGAGAAATGAAAAAGGTAAAGAACAGAGACCTGAAAAATTCTGACATTGAAAAGTCTGGTATAGAAGGGAAAACAAGGAAAGGAAATTGAGGAAAAGTCACCTTGCATAGAAGATGGATTAAGAGTAAAGGAGTAGTCAAATAGTTTATATACTGGTGAAAGTTCATAAAAATAAAAGCTGAAAATTATTATTGGCTTTATCAGGATGAAGACAATTGATGACTTTGACAAAATTCACTTCGTACTGTGATGGGGACGACTGAACTGAGGATGGAAGGAGTTGAAGTAGCGACAGTGCAAATAGACTTTCTGCCAGCCACTCTATCAATTAAACGGATTTTACTCCATTCAAAGGGATATTCTTCCACTCATACGCACCCTGAATGCCATTTCCTCTCTCTTTCTCTTGGAATTTGCCTCTATGATATTTCTCTCTCAGCCCCGAAACATTAATTTCTCATTCATGCAATTAAATCTTCCTAATTAAGCCAGTATAATATGGCTTAATTTTCACTTAGCTTAAAAATATTTCCCTTAATGGTTATTTTTCCATTCCAATGACTGCCCTAGTTTTCTGCTGTTTTTTTCTGTCCAAATAACAAGATGAAAATTGGGTTTTAACCCACATCAAATTTATCAAGAAATTAGACTTATCCTTAGAAAGAGGGCAGAAACATAATCCCCTGGTGGATTTTGTGCCTACCATGGGTCAGGTAGGCTGCAGAACAACTGGAATAGATTAAATGCCATCATAAACACAGGATCAGGAATTCACAGGGATCACCATTCCAGGATTAGAGAAGAATCAGTTTGCCTCATGATTGGAACACGCTGCTGAAATTCTACAGAAGTGGCAGGCATCAGACGCAGAGAAATGCTGAGTACTGAAGTCAGAATCCAAAGACCCAGTACTAGAGAAAATTCATGGATTCAAGACCACCAGGATCTCCATCATGGTGACTGACTGTTTTGTAGTGGTTAAAAAGCAGAGCAGAGAATGTCTGAAACTCATGCGTTAAATGCCACATTGTGCACCAATGAACAAAGAATACTCCCTCACATTTAAAAAAAAAAAAATCAAATTTGAGAAACAGCCATTACAGTCCACACAACCGAAATTCAGAATAATTTGGAGTTGGCCCTTTTATGAGGATTTGTAGTAAAAAATTGGAGAGTCTTATCTGTCATCTTAAAACAGTGGGACCCTTACTTTTCTCACTATTGGTAAAGTTAGCTAATCAGACCCAAGAAGGAAGAAAGACAACCATGGATGCCCTCAAGAACGGAAATTGAGTTCATGAAGTGCTGCAGGTAAAGGTGAGCCTTCTGAAATAAGCCCTTCAGCAGGAGAGTTCCTAGTAAGTACACAAATAATCAGGTTTCCCACTCTCTGCCAGGAAATCTCCTAAAACCAACTTATATCAAGTTTGGAGAAGGAGCCTACCAATTTTCTCCTAGTGTAGCAAGAAAGATCATAAACAGGATAGCAATGACCACTAATCGATCTCTGGTCCTTTGCAGATACCAGAAGAGGTGGAGATGGTCCATATTTATAGAAAATGAGACAAATTTAGTCCATACTCCACAACTTGACAGAGGTAATGTTATTCGACCCAACAGGAGGGGGAAAGCAGAATTTGTGTGGAGAGTAAGATGCTGATGTTTGGACCTTCAGAGAAGAAGAGTTTCCATATAGCAGGAAAAGGTATCATTAATTCTCCTTTTTGTTGTCGTTGTTGTTTTTGAGATGGAATCTCACTCTTGTCACCCAGGCTGGAGTGCAATGATGTGATCTCGGCTCACTACAACCTCCGCCTCCTGGGTTCAAGTGATTCTCCTACCTCAGCCTCCGGAATAGCTGGGAATATAGGTGCCTGCCACCAGGTCCGGCTAATTTTTTTTTTTTTTTTTTTTTTTTAGTAGAGATGGGGTTTCACCATGTTGGCCAGGCTGGTCTCAAACTCCTAACCTCAGGTGATCCGCCAGCCTCAGCCTCCGAAAGTGCTGGGATTAGAGGCGTGAGCCACTGCACCTGGTCAGGTGTCATTAGTTTTCAAGGGGAAAACACAGAAGTCTAATAAACTAATCCCTTCTTTGCTTTACCCCACAGCCCTTTCTGCTTTTTCTCCAGCTTGTAAGGAAGAGTCTAGATATTCCCGCATAGCACTAAGGCCTTCTAAGGGTCATTACTGGAAAAAGAAGAAATCACAAGCTGGGGAAAAAGATATACTAGAGTTTAGTTTTGAGAAGGGATGCAATGCTTCAGAGAAGAAGATGTCGTCCACATGGACCATGAGGTAAAGAGACAGAGATAGGATGGAGGAATTTAAGATATAATTCCTTTTTATTATGGGGTTTGAGGAAGAAAATCAATAACCTAAGTTGAAGACAACCAGTAGGCAATGGGATATCAATGTTTGCAGCTTATGGCAGAGTCAGAGCCAGAAATTCCCCTGTATGCTGGTGAAAAATAAACCCATGGGAAGAGATGAGATTCCCTAAGGCAGACGAATCAGTTAGGATCTCTAGAGGAATCCAAGGGCATCCTGAGATAGTTAATTGGCCAATTGTTAATTAAAATTCTAAAATGTTAGCCACAACGAAGGTTCTTCAGATAATGTAGCAGTGCAAAGGAAAGAAAATAGCCATCAGCTATTAACAATAACATCAATTATGTTATTATTAGCATAGCAACTATGCTATGATTCTTGGCTTTCTTTATCTTGTGCCAGCCCTTTTACCTATGCAGAGTTTTGGATCTGATGGAGTGACTCATATGTTTATTCTCACAGATTCTAAGCAATTGGTGGTCATGTCTTCACTGGATTAGCACAGTTTTCTAAGGATAATTAGGCAAGAGAGTATCGAGTGATACCACAGTGATGCCCCTAAGGTCGAAACACAGTCTCTTTTATTCTATTAAGTAACAATAACCTAATTTCTTTCTAGTTATTGTGACAAATCACCCAGGACAGTGTAGTGACCTCCACCTTCTCTGCCTAATGGTTCAGCAGCATGAGATGTCCAAAATGTCCTGGGAATAGTTTTAGCTTCCAGTTCATTGCGAAGATGTTGATATTGACTCATGGAAGCATTTGGGCATTATGACCTTCAAATTATTGAACCATATTATTTGGGACAGGATGAAAAATTTCTTCTACTGTGCAAATAATTGTGGGAGGACGGTGCTAGCCACTGTGATTAATGCTTTCAATCCCAGAACTTTGGGAGGCCAAGGTGGCAGGATTGCTTAAGCCTAGGATTTCATGATCAGTCTGGGCAACACAGTGAGACCCCGCCTGTACAAAAAAAAAAGCAAAAGTAAAAAAGAAAAAGTAGCCAGGCATAGTGGTGCATACCTGTAGACCCAGCCACTTGGGAGGCTGAGGCCAGAAGGCAGGAGAATCACTTGAGCCTGAGAGATCAAGGCTGCAGTGAGCTGTGATCGTGCCACTGCACTCCAGCCTGGGTGACAGAGTGAGACCCTGTCTCAAAAAAAAAAAAAAGGAGTAATTAGTGAGAAGAGCCACTTCCACCTCTGTGCTTTGACTCACAGACTTACACATCATATCAATGAAGCCTAAATTAGTTGCTGGATTAAAACATATACTTCACTATGTAGGAATAGCATCCTCATCTCACAAGGTGTTGTCTCCTTGTTTGAACTGTAACTGAGCCTTTGGTGGGCCATTTCACTATTCTTTCAAACTGGCTACCATTGCTATAAAATGCATTGCTAGTCAGAGAAGATATATAGGGGAAAATGGCAGTTGATCAAGTCATTCTCTAAGTTCGTGAATAGTGCTGCTTGCAGGAGCATTGCAGGCAGGGAAGGTAAATCTTTATGTAGAATATGTAGTTGTACCCATGAAAGCCTCCTTCTCTGATGAGAGGGGTCAATTTGTTTTAGGGCCACCCTTGAGTTGGACTGGAGTACAATATCCATTCATTACCTTCCATTTTTTCTGCCAGCAGAGCCCTAATTTTCTTCTGAGAAATTGTATCCATGTGCCAGAAAACAAGTAGGGTTACTATTACCCAGTCACAAGAGATGAATATTAGAAATAAAATATTACAAAAAAATTAGAACACTAGACTATTCTAAGCCAGTTACGATTGCGTTTTCTCTTGCTAGGATAAGTAGTAAAATTTTAACTGAGACGTAATGGAATATGCTGAGGGACTTCTTGGAAATGAGTCCTCCTCCTAAAAGGTTATGCATAAAAGGAACAGACCCTTTCTGGCCTCTGCATGTTGTTACATGCATTTGACATCTGAATCTAAAGCAAGCATCTTGAGAAAATAAAGGATATTACCTTAAGTGCATAAGCCAACAAAGTGAGGATGGCATACTGGAAAGATGAAAACAACTTAGATCCTTGGTAATGTTGTTAAGCCACTGAATTAGCCACTCATGGAATTGCTTTGCCTTTAAACTTATTATATGCAAAACAAGAAACAAAACTCCAAAATGTGGAAATGACTGAATGAAGGAGTTAGGGCAAAAGGCAAAGGTAAGGATCTTATGCTTCCTGTCTAGAAGTCAGGAGTTTGGCAGCCTTGTAGAGATAGGGAAGAAAAAGATGATTAGGACATAGGACTAATAAAATCAGTCTCTCATTGAATGATCTACAAAAGATAAAGGAGTCAAACTGGAACAAATATAGGATTATGGGTGGTTTCTTTCACTCAAGTTTATTTTTTTAAACCCAAATCTACTTTATAAAGCTTTCATGTAGAGACCATTAAAACTGAGAACTAAGGAGTTGATCAGTACACCAAATCTGAGTGCTAATGATTTCTTTCTCTTTCTTTCTTTCTCTCTTTCTTTCTTTCTTTCTTTCTTTCTTTCTTTCTTTCTTTCTTTCTTTCTTTCTTTCTTTCTTTCTTTCTTTCTTTTTCTTTCTTTCTTTCTTTCTCTTTCTCTCTCTCTTTCTCTCTCTCTCTCTTTTTCTTTCTCTTTCTCTTTTTTTGAGACAGGGTCTCACTCTGTAACCCAGGCTGGAGTACAGTGGCGTGATCTTGGCTCACTGCAACTCTGCCTTCTGGGCTCAAGCAATCCTCCTACCTCAGCCTCCCAGGTATCTGGGACTACAGGCATGTGCCACCACACCCAGCTAACCTTTGTATTTTTGGTAGAGATGGGGTTTCGCCATGTTGCCCAGGCTGGTCTCCTGACCTCAGTTGATCCACCAACCTCGACCTCCCAAAGTGTGGGATTACAGGCGTGAGCCACTGGCCTGGTCGATAATTCTGCAAATGTAAGAGTAACTGTAGACTCCTCACTTTCATTACAACGTTGGCATCATGTGAGAGTTTATTAGAATCTCAAGCTCTATCTAGATTTACTTAATCAGAACGTGCATTTTTACCAAGATTCCCAAGTGGTTGATAAGAGCATTAAAATTTGAGAAGCATTTTTTAAGACAAAACTTTTGTATGTAGTTATTAGCACATGGAATTTACTAGAAGAAAATAGACGAAAAGCTTATTAGGTTCATAAGGAAATGTATTCCCACTGAATTTCCTATTGCTTGCTGCTTAATGCAAAGTCATTTGTACAATAGGAATAGTTTTTGAATGGAAAAGGCTTAAACATACATATAGCCTCTTTTTTGTTTAGTATAGTAAATATTTTCAGATTTTTGAAAACTATAAAGAGCATTAGCATTAGAATTCTGAGATCAGTAATTCTGCAAGATGTAGAAATAAGTATAAGTGAGGCTTTGGAACATGAAATGTTTAATAACTGTTTAAGAAGACAGTAAAGTCAGTATCACATGAAAGGAACATGATTAGCTTACAAATGCAAGGAACTCAATGTCATTGTCAGGCACTATCTAGGTACTGGGAGTAAAAATATGAATGGCATAATCCTTGCCTGAATGAAACACACAATCTAAATAAACTGTAAACCAATTGTCAGATTAAAATGAGCAGGCAAATATATGGGGTATGTTTTGGTAGTCTTTAGCATATACATCTCCAAACAACAGGCAGAAGCCTCATAGTGAGTTTTAATTTATTTTTAAGTTAAAAAGTAAAAACTTTCCAGCATACATTATTCTTCTCCTGCAAGCGGTACCACCATTTTTTTAAGGTGCCAACTCTCCCTTATTTTTGATATATGTGGTTCAAGTTAAGCTACACCATTGCTCCAGGGTAGAAGCATGAGATACAGATACGGCCAATCAGAGAACAGTATAGTATTGTTTCCAGCTATCATCTTTCCTTCCAGCATCTCCCCAACTCAAGAGAAAGAAATCATTCACTAGAGTAGTAAGTCTGGGCAACCAGAAAAATGATTCCATTTATGGTGATAGAAATGTCAGTAAGTGAAGAGCATTTGGGAAGGAAGATGAAGAATTCCACTTTAGATAATGAGATTTAATTTAAAATGTTTTATTTCTTTTTGATTATTAAAGTAATGCCTGGCTTTGCAGATAACTTTAAATATAGGCAAAAGTGGAAGGAAAACATTTAAAATACTTTCTCAAACACCTATTCTGCATCCTTGCAATTAACCTATGATTTTTCTCCTTTTAGTTTCTAATATAA
Source organism: Piliocolobus tephrosceles (assembly GCF_002776525.5). Classification (NCBI taxonomy): domain Eukaryota; kingdom Metazoa; phylum Chordata; class Mammalia; order Primates; family Cercopithecidae; genus Piliocolobus; species Piliocolobus tephrosceles. The sequence goes on from NC_045441.1 coordinate 108,396,856, forward strand.
TAAATTACAAAAATTGATTGTTTTTAACATTTAAACAAACTTGTATTGCCTTGCACGAACAAACTCAGCTTGTTCTCTCTCTCTCTCTGTCTCCCTTCCCCCCCCCCCCCCCCCCCCCGCTTCCTTTTCTCCTTCGCTCCCTCTGTTTGGTTACACAATTAAACGTTGAATTTAATTACTAATATTTTCTTTTGCATCTATATTTATGTGTGAAGTTGGCATATGATTTTCTTAGTCATCTTTGTCAGGCTTTGCTACCAAGATTAAATTGGTCTCATAAAATGAATTAGGAAATATTTTCATATACTCTGACATACTTTGTTTAAAATTATTTTATCAAAAAATTAAATAAAATTATCACATTAATTCATTGAATGTTTGGAATATTCAATGAATAATATACTAATAATGTAACTTATTAGTAAAATTGCTTAGGCCTGAAGTTTTCTTTGTGGAACAATTTTAAGCTACCAGTTTAATCCTGTGGAAAATGCTGAATGACTCCACATATCCATTTCTATCTATTCTCATATACATTCTTATCATTTACTTTGTGGAATTTTGTTGGTGTAAAAATTTGTCCTCTCATTTAAGTTTTCAAATTTCTTGCCACAAAGATGTTCCTACTCTCTTCTTATATTTTTACCGCTGTATTTTCCATGTTTACGACCTTTTTCACATTACTTCTGTTGTTTTAGCTTCTCTCGATTTATCACGAGATTTTCCATAGTTCCGGAAATATTATCAGTTTTTTGGGGGTGCGGGTAGGAGGTCGGTTGAAGGGCAAAATATATCTTGTTTGATCCTTTATAATCCTTTATATATTTTGTTTGGTTTCATCCATTTTTTTCTCCCATTTTATATTTTCCGTCCTTCAATCTACTTTAGAGGTACACTGGTCTTGCTTCCCTGACTTAAGCAGATGATGTGCTCATTAATTGTCAGCCTCTCTTCTTTTCTAACTTGGGCATGCTAAGTTTATGAATGTCTCTCTAGATACTGCCTACCTGCATTCCATAGGTTTTCATACATAATATTTCCATTTATTCTTGTTCTTAAACATTTTGTAGTCATCACCATGATATTACCTTTTATTTATGATTTATTTAGATATGCATTTAAAAATTTCACAACATGTTGTAGCTATTGTCTTTCAGTACACACAAAAGCAATTTTCCATGTTCTGCTGAACTGTCTGGCTTTCTTCCTTTCGTTAATATTTGGCCTTATTATTTTAAGACAGTTTCTGTCTGTCACCCAGGCTGAAGTGCAATGGCGCAATCTTGGCTCACTGCAACCTCTGCCTCCCAGATTCAAGCAATTCTCCTGCCTCAGCCTCCCTAGGAGCTGAGATTACAGGCATCCACCACCACTCCTGGCTAATTTTTATATTTTTAGTAGAGACAGAGTTTCACCATGTTGGCCAGGGTGGATGCCAACTCCTAGACCTCAAGTGATCTGACTGCCTCCGCCTTCCAAAGTACTAGTATTATAGGCCTGAGCCACCGCACCCAGCCTCAAGGTAACTCTCTAAAAATATTTTTTATTCAGTATTTTAGGCTTTCTTAAGAGGAACAATCAGATTATATATTCTTTATTTTGCAGTTGTGATACTTCAAATTTTTTGAATTACTTTTTGTGTAAGATGTGTATTTTGTGATAAAATTCTGAAATAGTATCCTAGCACTAGTGATTTATTTTATAACATTTCCATGAAAACAAGACATTAGTTAAAAAACAATTAAAATTTAGAAAATTCTCATTGTCTACTTAATGGCAGGTATTTCAAAGATCATTAAGTTTGATTAGTAATTCTCATGATTTGTTACCTTTAAACAAAAGTTGTTCATTGTAGTAAAAAAATAAACATCAACAAAAATAGATCCATTTAAATATAGCATCTTTATAAGAAATGTAAGCTTTATGACTTCAGAAAATATTCTTTTAAAAATTGTGGATATTGTTTTTAAGATTAATGGCATGCCTAAATTTAAAATAAATCTCTTTTAAATTTTCCAAAAATACAAATGCAGCAAGCGAAATAAAAATGTTGAAATATTTAATTTAATTTAAATTTAACATCCAGAAAAATAACAAGATACTTATATAAATTAGACTTGCTAATGAGAGAAAAATGTATTCAAAAATGGGTGTTCTAAAACTTTAAAAATTTATTTTATGATTTAATAAATTTGAACCTTAGCAGACAGAGCATACCAAAGAATTACAATTGAATAACATGCCCAATTTGCACTGTCATTTGTGTTATCTCATACTTCCACATTGTTGGTATCAGGATTTTTAAGATCTTACGTGACCAAGATGAATTAAGATTGCAAATAGAATTAAGGTTGTTAATCAGTTGACCTTGAAATAGGGAGATTATCCTGGATTATCTAGGTGGATCCAGTGTAATTATTGAGATCCTGAAAAGATGGAAGAAGAAGGCAAAAGAGCGGTCAGAGTGAGAGAAAGGCTTGACGATACTATGTTTTAAAGATGGAAGAAGGGACCCAGAGACAAGCTGGAATCTGGAAAAGACAAAGAAATAGATCTCCCCTAGAGCCCTAAGAAGGAATGCAGCCCTTCAGACACCATGGTTTTAGCCCAGTGATACCTATGTCAGACTTCTGATCTCTATAACTATGTAGTAATGAAGTTGTGTTGTTTAAACCACTACATGTGTAATAAATCGTTACAGCAGAGATAGGAAACTGATTCAATTCAACAGAAACAATACCAATTCTTTAAATGCATTAAGACATCTTGCAAAGACCAGCTGGTAGAATCTATCTGAAAAGATTATAATTAAAGATATTTCAAACTGGTAAATTTGTATATAATGGAAATGTCAGCTTTCTGTATTCTTATCAAATTTACTTGAAGACAGATACTAATTTTATGATTGAATCATAAATGACTACCTAGGTTATCTTTCTATATGAAAACCTAAACAAGAAGATATAATTTGTCAAGTTTATTCTCATGGGAACATGATAAAATGGATTATTGTCAGTTAAATTGGACATTCATACCTTGATGCCATTATCCCCAGACTTTTTTTAACGAGGTAATAGTTCATCTAAAGAACTACAATTTTGAGATTCACTGTGGAAGTTTGTTGTCACCAAGAATTCAAATAATGCTTTAAAAATAATAATATTAAAAAAACCTTCTTTTAATATTTCTGAACCAGAGATGTTATTATTCTACCAGGTTTATACTTTTAGAGGTCAAATTATTTTAGGTAAGAGAGTAAAATACTCAAAATTGTGCTTTAGGAAAAAAAAATGTAGCAAGATAAGAAACAGTTTGGACTTCTGGCAAAGATGACTTTGTAAGTTCATACTTTTGGTTAAACCCATGTTTCCAAACACATTGTGATGACAAAATATAAAATAATCAAATAAAGACCCAACCTGGAACAGAAAAAAGATAACTTCCCTGTAGAGCATACAAACAACACAAAGAGTAGACAGAAGAAATGAACCTGCTCAACTCAAGGCCGGAGAAAGCAGAGGCAGCCAAGAATTAGCTCATGTAGAGAACTGGGATTAAAATATTTCATGTGGATTAAGGGGACCCGTCGAAATCTAGGATTTTGTGGATTCCCTGATGCTAATAATACAGGAACTGGAACTGTGCTTATATGCTTTCATGCCCAGGGAAGCAGGTGAAAATACATGCAGCATCACAAGGAAACTGAAATAATTTGTCTGGGACTCATATGCAAGAGCCCCAACAGTACCCTAGTGTAGAATGCATTTCAGGATTTGGTTATGGATTTGGAACTACCGTAAATGAAATGCCATTAGACAGAAAGTTATGGAGAAAGAGTAAGAGCGAAAGCAAGAGAGAGCAACAGTGGGAGAGAAAGTAAGAGAGATCCTACAAAAAACATTAAAAAGATAGCCAAAAGTATACAACCAGAGATCAATTCTTCTTAAATGATATTAAAATAATAGACACTCTGAAAAATATGCTTTTAAAGCATATGTTTACGAGGTTGAAAATCTAACATTCATACAACATAAATAATTAGCATGAGGATATTAAGGGAATAAATTTGTAACCTTAGATGAAACAAAATTATTAAAATACAAAGATGTATACCACCTAGAATAAACTCCAAACTGAGCTGAGAAAAAAAAAAAAATAGATGAAACAACAGATTGCTGAGGGGCTAACCCAGAATATAGCACACAGAGGACAAGAGTAAAAGAAAGAGAAAGAAGAGGAGGAGGGAGTAGAGAAGGAAGAGAAGGAAAAAGAGTATTCCAAGACATGAAGGATAGATCAAGAGCCTCCGATAAATAACTAATAGATATTTCATAATTATAAGGTGGTCCTGGCCTGACAGTGTTCTCAGATGGTGTGATGGTTAATATTAAGTGTTAACTTGATTGGATTGAAGGATGCAAAGTATTGTTCCTGGGTGTGTTTGTGAGGGTGTTGCCAAAGGAGATTAACATTTGAGTCGGTGGACTGGGAGAGGCAGACCCACCCTTAATCTGAGTGGGCACAGTCTAATCAACTGCCAGCACAGTCAGAATAAAAGCAAGCAGAAGAACATGAAAAGACTAGACTGGTTCAGTCTTCTGGCCTACATCTTTCTCCTGTGCTGGATGCTTCCTGCCCTCCAATATCAGGCTCTAGATTCTTCAGCTTTGGGATTCAGGCTGGCTTCCTTGCTCTCAGCTTACAGACAGCCTATTGTGGGACCTCACTTTGTGATACTGTGAGTCAATACTCCTTAATAAACTCCCCTTTATATATACACATCTAACCTATTAGTGCTGTCTCTCTAGAGAACCCTGACTAATACAGATGGCTAGGAGAAGCAATTTCATGTATTTCTGAAGAAACGTATCTGTCTTCATTCTCATTGAACTACCACAGATAAAGTTTCAAGAAAAGTAAACGTATCATCAAAATCTGTAAAACAAGGAAATAAAATACTATAAGCAAAAAAGAACAGAAACAAAGAGGCAACTGAATTAAATTCCAAGTCTTCAATTATAAGGATAGTCAGGAAACAGAATATTAGTATGTTCAATATAAGGATTGCCAGAAAACAGAATATTAGTATATTCAATAGGCTTAAAAATATAAAAAAGATAACAAATATGAATATCAAAAGACTGGAAAGTTATCTAGCTAAGAAACAAATGGAACTTCTATAAAATAAAATACACCAGTATTTAAATGAAAAACAAATTAATGGGAAGAATTAGCAGTAATTTAAGTACAAATAGATCTTAAAAATTAGTGGATGGAAGACACAGATAAAGAAATTACTCAGAATGTGGCACATAGAGACAGAAGCAGAAAAAATGAAAGAATGGTTAAGAGACATAAACGACAATGTGAGGAGCTAGAGAGAGAGAGAGAGTGTGTGTGTGTGTGTGTCTAATTGCAAGGAGGGTAAAATGACTTGTAAAAAATAAAAATTGTGATTCATCATAGTGAAATGGCAGAAATTAATGATACAAAGAAGATCACTTAGAGAGAAAAACAGATTATCTTTAAAGGAATGGAAACCAAAACCATACAGAACAATTTACACTTTATTATTAAAGTCTTGAGAAAATTTATGCCAGCCAAACACTAACCAAATAAACAGATTTGGTACTTTTAATACCAGGCAAAATAGAACTCAAAGTAACAGAGGATATACAATACCAATGCATGGTAATTTTAGAAATCTACCAGAAATAACACTAATCTCAAAACTAGAACTAACAAAGTTGATTTCAGAATAGATTGGAGAGCAGTATTATGAAACTGATTGAAGAGTAAACCAGGTTGCAATAGGAAGAAAAATGAAGGACAGGTGAGAAAGTAAAGACTTCAGAACTGTGTCTGGGGAGTGAAAGGGAGAGCTAATGCCAAAGCTGGAAGGGACCATGAGGCCAAGAGAGATTTTTCTTTTTTCTTTCAAAACTTGGACATCCTCTTCAACAGAATTTAAATGTGATTTTTGCTTGCCAATGTGGAAAATTATAATAATACTCTTCTCTATTGGTCCTTTTCCCCTCTTGTCACACAAGCAGAGGAATCAAAAAAGAAAGCCCTTTGAGGTCAGGCCTTGGGTCACATGCTACTTTGTTAGCATGAGTGCAAGAAAGAAAGGTGAGATGTCATTTAGCCATACCCACATGCATGACTTCCTACTGCCCTGTGATACCACCTGGTACATTAGCCCCATTGGTGTCTTGGGAGCTGACCAATCGGATAATCAACTCCTCCTTTAAAGGAGAGAGGTGAAGTAAAGCCAGAGGTTCTTGTGTGTCAAATTATGTCCCTGGCCTGGCCCCTCCCACATTCAAACACTGTAGCTGTAACCCACGGTGCCTTAGAATGTGACTCTATTTGGAAATAGAGTCTTTAAAGAGGTAATTAATTCAAAATGCAGTTGTTGGAATGGGCCCTAAACCATTATGACTGATACCTTTATAAGAAGAAGAGATCAGAGCACCACCAGACACAGAGGGGAACCATCTGAAGACACAGGGATAAGATATCCCTCTGCAAGGGGAGGCGAGAGGCCTCAGAGGAGATCAATCATGCTGACACCTTAATCTCAGATTTCTGGCCTCCAGAACTATGAGAAAATAAATTTCTGTGGTGTAAGCCACCCAGTCTGTGGTACTTTGTTATGACAACTCTGGCCAACTGATAGAGAACAGGATGGAATTCTGAACTCATTTTCTCCCTAGTCTCCCTAGTAAAAAACCTGTTTTTTATTTTATTTTATTTTATTTTATTTTATTTTATTTTATTTTATTTTATTTTATTTTATTTTATTTTATTTTATTTTAAATTTAAGGTGTGACAGGGCATTGCAGCCAAATCCACAGTCAGAGGAGAGATCAGAATCAAATATTCAAATAAGATCAGAGAGGTTGACCTTAAAAGTCCCAAAAAGGAGTCAGCACAAAGCCACATTTTCCACTATACTGAAAAAGTATCCTTTGCTCTTTTTCTCTGTCTTGAATTATGCTCAGATGTGTTGTGCATCCCTGTGCACTAGGAATGAAGCTTGTTACGCTCAGGTGATAAGGTAGTTCAAATAAAAAAAAAAAAACACTAATAATTTCAAATTACCATTTTGAAGAAAATGACCCCATTTCATTACTAAGAACCCACAAAGGAAAATCGATGCCCCCCCAAAAAAAGTTAAGTCCACATAGTAAAAACCCTCTTTCCTCGTTGCCACAGATAAATATAAAATATTATTTAGGTAAAAGTGATTAGAAAAATAAATTCAAAGTTCATGAAGCTATATGTTTTTTTTTTTCATTTGGCCAGAAATACTAAAGCTTAGAAATATAAACTTCCATATCACACAAACCTTGTGAAATTTCCAATAATTTCAGATATACTTGGAGATAGTTTTCTCAACTAAAATAAATGAAAGTATTTTAATTTCAAGATACTTAGTAAAATGTCCTGGGCTTTAGAAATAAATCTTATGTGTTCGAATCCTGAATCTGTCACTTATTAATGGTGTAACGTTTTGTGACATACTCTAGTTCTCTGGCTTCCAGTGTTCTCTTATGTGAATAAGAATAATAATGCAAATCATCCATGATGTTTCAAAGACAAAATAAGAAAGGTTGCACCAAACAATTTTGTGAACCCCAAGGTACATTATTTGGGGTGCTATTTTATTATTTTTATTTACCTTTGAGTAAGTAAGAAAAAGGCCCCAAGGAATTTTTCTTTCCAAAACTGTTTGTTAAAGCCTTTCTCATATAGCATCTGAGATCTCGGCTTGGTAGCCCTCAACTTTTGGCATGTTATATTCTGAACACAGCACATGAAAAAATATAAAAATGTCATGAAATCCAAATCTCCCCATTTCTTTTTTTTTTTTTTTTTTTTTTTTTTTTGAGGCAGAATCTTGCTCTGTCTCCCGGGCTGGAGTGCAGTGGCCGGATCTCAGCTCACTGCAAGCTCCGTCTCCCGGGTTCACGCCATTCTCCTGCCTCAGCCTCCCGAGTAGCTGGGACTATAGGTGCCCGCCACCTCGCCGGGCTAGTTTTTTTTGTATTTTTTTAGTAGAGATGGGGTTTCACCGTGTTGGCCAGGATGGTCTCGATCTCCTGACCTCGTGATCCGCCCGTCTCGGCCTCCCAAGTGCTGGGATTACAGGCTTGAGCCACCGCGCCCGGCCATTTCTAACACTCTAAACTGTCTATCTTTGTTTTACTCTGCATTGTATATTTTAAAAATAGGCAGTCGGAAGCAATGGCCATTCTGGCTTGCTGCAGTCAGAACTGTACTATAAGGGGTAGATACATATAACACCCATCCCTCAGAGGCCAATGCAAGGGAGCACTGAAGATTAGCCTTGGCCTTGAGTTTCTGTCCAAGCAAACATCTTATCAGACCAATGGAAGACAAAATGTGCACTTATATTGAAAAAAAAAGGAAAAGTTTACTCTGAATTTAACTTTAAACCCAGGAATGTGTGATGGTATGCTATAAATTGTCTTTAAGGTGGGAACATTGAAAGTCAAACTTCTAAGTACCCGAAAGAAAAATGTGAAGCTTCTTGTTCTTTTGAGTGTCCATGACCAGATATGTGTACCATGTCTATGGAACTTAATGATATAGGTTGTCTACCCTTTAATATTTATGATGCTACCTAAAGGCTCTATGTACTTGACATTTCCAGGGCCAATTTTTGCAAATGGTCTTAACCCAGCTTCTAAATTTGCAAACAAAAATTATTTGGGCAAACACTTCTGGTAGTTAGATAACAACGCAGTGTTTGAGGATGTTATTTGATGCACATAATTTTAGAGACCGTGCTGGAAGAAGGTAAAGTAGGCTCCCCACTACACACAAATAAAACTTTTAGAAACCTAAAAGTTTAGTCATATCCACAAAGTTTTATCTAAAAAATGAAAAGGAATGACGGAATTTAGGAATAGCTTATTAAACACATCAGATGACCTCAAATATTCACTTAACATCATCATTATTTGAAAGTACCGTCATAAATAAGGACAGGTAGCATATCATTTTCTATTTTATTCCTGGGGATTTGACTCCCTCATCTCATCTTTCTCGTTATAGATAATTTACTAAAACACCAAACACTAATCAAGAGATCTACGGGGATCAAATAAGTAGGAAAGGATGTTCTCTTACTCCCAGGTACTTGAATGGGGGACTAGGCAGAATACTTTTCCTGTGGTCTAACTGGTCAACGTACTATTCATGTTTTTCAATGCATTCATTTGAACATCAGCTTAATACAGTCACCATGTCTAAATTCGAGTAATAAAATCAATACAAAATGGAATTTTCTAATCTGCATTTAATTTAATTGTGATTTTCCTTTATTTGTATCTTTAAAAAATCTTTTCAAAAGCTCTATGAGTGGTCTTCCCAAAGTGTAAGTGCCTGATTGATTGACAGATTATTTTACAACTAGCATTTATTATTCCTTTCTCTTAAGAGCTGAGTGGCTTTTAAAGTAAAAACAATAGGGTGAAAAAAAGGTCTTTGATTCACTTATTTTAAACAGAAAATTGGAGAGAAAAAAGTTATGAAGTTGGTGATTTTGACAGTATGGGCATTTCTTGCATAATATGTTAATTGACAGTCATAAATTGTAATGGGTGGACCCACAATGCAAAATGGGAAAGGAAAAAATGTCTGGAATAATCTGAAAGGTAACATGTGGGTAATGATTGACCTCTTCTCAGTTCATATGTGGGTATTTAAACAGAAAACTAAAATGAAAGGTATGTGGGGATTTTGACTCCAATAAATACTTTATGAGATTGCTGAAATTGTGTAAAAGGCAGGTGCTGCTTTCTCCTTTACAGTCCTATAATGTTTTCTTCCTTTAAAAATAGTTGGACATTATTTAAAATTTTAAAAATGTAGGTGATGATCCTTATACAAAAAGTAACTCAAGATGGATTAAAGACTTAAATGTAAGACCTAAAACCATAAAAAACCTAGAAGAAAACCTAGGCAATACCATTCAGGACATAGGCATGGACAAAGACTTCATGACTAAAACACCAAAAGCAATGGCAGCAAAAGCCAAAATTGATAAATGGGATCTAATTAAACTAAAGAGCTTCTGCACAGCAAAAGAGACTATCATCAGAGTGAACAGGCAACCTACAGAATGGGAGAAAATTTCTGCAATCTATCCATCTGACAAAGGGCTAATATCCAGAATCTACAAAGAACTTAAACTAATTTACAAGAAAAAACAAACAATCTCATCGAAAAGTGGGCAAAGGATATGAACACGCACTTCTCAAAAGAAAACATTTATGCAGCCAAAAGACATATGAAAAAATGCTCATCATCACTGGTCATCAGAGAAATGCAAATCAAAACCACAATGAGATACCATCTCATGCCAGTTAGAATGGCGATCCTTAAAAGGTCAGGAAACCACAGATGCTGGAGAGGATGTGGAGAAATAGGAACACTTTTTCACTATTGGTGGGAGTGTAAATTAGTTCAACCATTGTGGAAGACAGTGTGGCGATTTCTCAACAGAACTAGGAATACCATTTGACCCAGTGATCCCATTGCTGAGTATATACCCAAAGGATTATAAATCATGCTACTATAAAGACACATGCACACATATGTTTATTGTGGCACTGTTCAAAATAGCAAAGACTTGGAACCAACCCAAATGTCCTTCAATAATAGACTGCATAAAGAAAATGTGACATATATTCACCATGGAATACTATGCAGCCATAAAAAAGGATGAGTTCATGTCATTTGCAGGGACATGGATGAAGCTGTAAAGCATCATTCACAGCAAAATATCACAAAAACAGAAAAGCAAACACCACATGTTCTCACTCATAAATGGGAGTTGAACAATGAGAACACACAGACACAGGGAGGGGAAATCACACTCCGGGGCCTGTCGGGGGGTGGAGGCCTGGGGGAGTGATAGCATTAGGAGAAATACCTAACGTAAATGACAAATTGATGGGTGCAACAAACCAATATGACACATGTATACCTATGTAACAAACCTACACGTTGTGCACAGGTACCCTAGAGCTTAAAGTATAATAATAATAATAAAAAAATTGAGGTGATGGTTCCAAAATTTTATTGAAATCCTTTGTCATATAATTATATTCCACATATAACTTTCATAGATTAGTTCCTGTTTTATTTAATCATGGTTGATATTTGAAAAAAAAGTTGGTAAAATTCTTATTTTATTATCCAAATAACTAGCAAAACCTATCAACTGCACTCTGTAGTGGACTAACTTTAGACAATAGTATCTACATAGTATTAGGTAGTATTTAAGAAGATAGAAACTCATGACCTAGTCACTTTCCAAAGGCCTCACCTCCTGTTACCATTACACTGAACATTAGGTTTCAAAGTATGGATTTTAAGGGGACAAAAACATCCAGACCATAGCAGTAACTTGGACCTAAATGATCAGATGTAATCTGAATCATAGGTTTATGACACCTCATGTATTCAAATATATCCATCTGCAGTTTGCTGCTCAGCAATGTATTAAACATAAGAGAGATGAGCAAATAAAATAAACTACCCTACAATTTGCAGATCGTTTTTATTTTGTGGTCATGAATTACCAAGTGGTGACTACCCCAAGAAGGCTTAGCAAGGTGGCAAGGCCAATTTCTTTCCATGTGCTTTTACTTGCGTGAATCCTTATCATGTGTGCTGATAGTTAGAAAAAAGCTTAATACAGTTGCTGCTCATTATGCTTTAGTCCTATCAATGGATTTTAAAAAAATTTCTTGGGGAAAGTGGGAGAGCTAGTCATAACAGGCTGGGTCTAAATGTTATATCACTGCATATAGCAAACTCTCCAAAAACATGAAATAATACCCATGGCCAAATTGAGCCAATCGACAAGAATAGGAAGTCAATAAGTGCAGCTGAGTATTATTTATGTTTTAGTGTCATTCAAAGAGTTACTTTTAAGCTCATGCTGTGAGTGTCGTTTATATGCCTTTTTGGGATTTGTGATTAAATTTAGCCTGGAAAGACCGATTTAGAACTCCAGATTTAGATGATACTGCTGAGCTCTTAAAATTGACTGAGAGAAGTTGTTGAATATTTGGCCTAGAAAGCAAAGCATGTTATATAAAGGGAGACCACAGCCCTGAGGCAGCATTGCAGGAGGCAAAATCAGAATGAGTCCACACTTGAGTTCAGCATACATGGGAGAAAAGGACTGAATAAATTATGCATCTGAACCAAAATCAGGTTGATGAATGAAAGAGAGTTACTGATGAACGAAAGTGGGTGCTCAAATCACATCAGTCTATTACCAAGCAAGGGTTGGGGAAAGAGACTCGTCTTAGGAAATAGATGTTTAAAAGTATGATTCCAGGCTTGATTTTTAAGCAGTAGAACCCATTTGGAGTAAGCAATTCCTGACTGCTCTGCTGCCTGGCCACTCTTCCTTTGCTCAGTTTCTGCCAAGCAAACCTTTTGGGGCATTCATCTATTCTAGATCCCAGCCACCTTGCGACATGCCTTCATTGTTCTATCTACACTTGTATTTGTTTTTGATGTCTCCTGCTCCTCCTGTGCTTATCCCTTCTTTTTCTTCTAAGGCATCTTGCCTGCTTATATTCCTATTTATCTCCTCTTGTCCAAAGCTGCATTCAACCCTTATTCTGGCTTCTATGATGATCATTTCATTGTGTGCGTTTGTTTGTTTTGAAAAATCACCTTAGTAGAATTTGCCAGGATTGGCATACATACACTTGTGAGGGAAATTTTTTCCAATAATTTTGTATACAATTCTAAGAGAGCCTTTTAGGAGGGTTATGCTTTCCTTTTTATTGATTTTGTATATTTAGAAAGAAATTAATAAAAAGACAGTTAAGAAATAAAAGGAAGGAAAATGTGGACCAGCTGGGACTATTGTCCATTGTTGGTAGAACAAATACTTTGAACATGGTACCACTACATTGGAAAATTGTCCAACAGTTTTTAATAAAGTTAAAGCTATGTTTATCCTATGGAAGAACAACTCCATTCCTGGGTACATACCCTAAAGGAATATAGGAGAGTGTTATGTCCACTAATAAAAGATTTTACAAGAACATTTATAAAAGCTTTACTCATCATAGGCAAAAAACTGGCAACAACCTAAATGTCCACCAATAGGATAAAGAATAAACAAATGAGAAATATGTATAACAATATGGATGAATCTCAAATTAATTATATTTACTGAAATAAGCCAGACATAAATGAGCATACAATGTATATTTCCATTCATATGAAGTTCGGAAATAGGGAAAACTAATCAATAGTGATAAAAGACAAAATAAAGCCTATTCTTAGAGAGGGACTATTATCTGGAAAGAGGTATGAAGGAACTTTCTGAGGTATGGAAATACACTAGTCTTGCTATAAGTGATGGTTACCAAAGTGTAAACATTTATTAAAAGGTTTCAAGCTATACATTTAAAGCTTATGCATCTCACTGTATTAAAAGAAGAAAGGAAAGAAAAAAGGAAGATACCATGAAAAGAACACGGATTTGAAAACAAGACATTCCTGGATTCAGAAACTAGCTCTCAGTTAACAATTCTGTGATTTTGAGCAAGTTGCTTAATCTCTTTCAACCTCAGTTTTCTCATCTATAAAATGTAGAACTATCACTTACCTCATAGGTGTATTAAGCAGATTATTTAATAGTAGCAAATCAATAAATATTCATTCATTTCCTGTACCTTTTCTTCCTGTTTTGACTGATTATTAGCAGTGGTATGATTCCTGGCTAAGATTCTTTCCACCGTGCCACAAAATAGAATTGTATGCACATTAAAGTTTGAGGTTCACACCTCTAGATGTGTGAATCAACATGGCTCTGATAAATTATGCACTAATAAATCCATTTAGAAGTGTTTGAAATGACATCTCCCAATCTTATTGGATCAAAGAACTGCTCCCAGAAGCATATATTTCGGTGGGGAGAAAGAGGAACTATTATCCCACCGCAGGATTTTTTTTCTAAAGAAACACTTTGAGAAACAGATAAGCAGAAATAGCATGTCTCCCCAGTTCTGAAAAAACACTGGGGAGTTCAGGGTGGTCTTCATATAGCTATAATTCTCAAAGCATATGTGCTTGAATAAATAATATAAGTCATTCTTAAATGTGAGTGAAGGGCAAACCACAATTACTTCGTGAGCTTTGTAAAAATCCATATTAACATACCAATCAGCTTCTTCTGTGGAGAAACATAATATAGATAGCAATATAATCTGTAGGAACTTTTGAAAATACGGCCCCTGGCTCCCATCTCATATTCTGTGCATCCTAAAAGATATAATCTAGTATTTACAAGACGCACCCTCAACCCAGGTGAGAACCACTGATTTAAATATTAATAAATGCTTCCCAACTCAGATTACACGTTAGTATTACCCAGGCTTTAAAACACCACTTGAAAGTCCACTTTTAAAGACCAAATTAATTGATCTGAGGTTAGATTTGGCCATCAGCATGCCTTAAAGCTTACCAGGTGATTCTAATATGCACCATGAGTTGAGAACCACGGGACTAAGGAAAAGAACAGTTAATGTTTTCATGACCCCATTGCAAAACCGCCCATCATTTCACTCTTCAGTAAAAAATAAAGTCACTTTGGAAATGAATATTGGTTTCAGAATGACTATGTTGAAATTTTTTGTTCAGAGGGCCTCTCTCTGTAAGGATTACCAGTGAACATCAAAGTGATATTTCAGACAGCAGAAGACAGTGAACCGGTTGAGAATTGCTGCTCCAAGTCATTAGGATAATATGAGGATCTGGGCAGTTTGCACACCGCCTTCCATCCATATTCATTCAGAGCTTTAATACTGACTATTATATACAAGCAATTTGTAGACATCTGGGTGTATAAAAACCTCTAAAAGGCTTTTTTCATTGTCTTTAAAAATAATCATTTTATAATTTAACTTCATTTGAACAAGTTTTAAGTAAGTGCAGTTATCAGAGAACTAGTTTTTCCCAAGTCACCTAATTCAGACTAAGTAAAGGTCAGAACAAGGCTTTTAAAAATAGGCATTACTTCTCTTTCTGAGAAAGAGTCTAACAAAGATGTTTTCAAAGCTTCTATCATCTAATACCTTTAAGACTTTATTTAAATATTTATTATAATTCAAAACCAGTATTCAATTAAATGCCTTCAAATTTGTAAGTAGTAAGTGATTTTTAATTAGAAATACCTTATCTAAACTGTACCTTTTTGAGGGCATATTTCTTGTTTACTTGACCGTGTTGTGTATAAATATCCCACATTTTTAGCATTTGGAAATAAAGAAACTTATAGGCAGAAAGTTTCATAAAGGAAATATCTATTTACTTAAAATGTATCAATATTATCTAATGGGGTAAAAGAAGCTTAAATAAGTTTTCTGTGAGATGACTTACTGTGATTTCACCAAAACAGACTTCCAAATTCTATGGGCATAAACACACTGCAAATTTAGACATTAGTGTGCTTTGCATAGAAGTATGTCTTTCCCTGGCTCAACTGGATTATTAAAACACACACACACACACACACACACACACACACACACGTCTAATTGTCAAATGATAGGTAATAAATGCTTATTGAAGTATGTAATACAGAATTTTTTTAAGTAATAGGGAATGTAATTTGGCATAGTCAATTCCTTTTTAATGGGAGGAATTATAATATTGCTATTGATAGAACCTTTATAGACCTTGCCTTATATAATTTAAACAGTGCTGGTCACTAAACCTTTGCAAGGTTTAATTGCTCTGCAGTGGAACAGTATGGAGCAATTATGTGAATGATACAAGATCTCAATGCTTAAGTTATGAGAAAATATGGGGAAAGTTGAGCAAATTCTCTGTGGAAAAGAAAAGACTTCATGTAACCCAATTGAAGTTTTAAAAATTATAAGGTGGATTGATAAAATTGATCCAAGCAAACTCTTTATGCTTCAAGACCAGAAAAGTGAGTAGATATGATCCGAAAATTAGAAAGTTGGAACAAGGAAAAAAGAAAGCAAAACTCTTTTACACAAAGGATAATAAGCATATGGAATAAATTACTATAAAGGGCCCCTGAAGCAAGGAGCATCATTGAATACAGGAGGGAATGAAATGAATTTTTAAATGAAAAGGGAAGATAGAGAAGAACAGGAAGAAAATAGGCTAATGGAAATAAGGGAAACTTTAAAAAGCAAGTATGATGAGCAGAGAAACCTTTCATTGGGGTCTCTTCTTTCTGATAGTGCTGTTAAATGGCTTTTGGCATAGCCTGTAATCTAAAATAATGTCATAGCGTGGTGCTCCATGCTGTCACATTTAACCAAATGCTACATGGCACTTAACATTCTTCTATCTTCAGGGATGTCTAAATACAAATCTATGTAATATAATTCTACTTTGTAAATAGATGATTTGGGAACACTGCCCACCTTTGTGACCAATGGAGTTCAACTTTTCTGTGGATGTTGCATATTCAAATAATTTTTCCTTAGTCTGTTGCTTTAAAAGATAAATCAAGAATTGCACATAAGCACCTATAATCTAGTGCATGTCTTAATAATAGATGAGATGATTTTCAATAGGACATGCAGAAAATATGAAGGCATATTAACCATTTGTAAACTGTTCATAATGGGACTGATTGTCTTTCCTTGAGAGCATTGTCTTTTATTACATTTGAAAAGAACCCCTGCCTTCTTCGCTGGAAGCATGAATCTTTTTTTAGGAAAGAGTGCTGAGGCTGAATTCAGGATTTCAAGTGATTGATGATTTGAAACATTAATATGTAAGGTATTGCTAGCTAATTATTCAGCAGTTACTGCAGCAACTTAGATGGGGAATAAGTTACCTTTGGGAGAGAGTATTCTGCTTTTAAGTCATGCAAACTAAAGTATTATTACTAGAAATTGTATAGTACATGTTACTGCTAACTCTTTCCCCCAAAATATGGAAACATAGCTTTTTTGTTTAAAATATAAAGTATTTAACATAGGCATAATCATCAAATTAGAAAATATCTATTTTGTTCAAATATACAAGGAAGAGAGTTTTCTTTAATTGAGGCTTAATTATGCATTTTAAGTATTCCTTTTATAGGTATAGATTTTTCTAGACACGTGGACAGGATCGGAATATAAGCAAAAAATAACCAGAGGACATGAGCAGGGCAATGTTTTATTAATGACTAAACCAGAACTTCATGAACTGCTCAATCATATGGGGGCATTTTCAGATGAAAATGTTCATCAATAACACATCAAGACCATTATCAAAATGTGTTGGCCTGGAAGTCTGATTTTGAGATTTTTGCCACACATGGAACCTGTCCACTATTCACAAGCAAGATTATTGTAAAGGAAATCAATCATAGATCATAGTTTGCCAAAATGCCTAAAGAAGATTATAGTTTTAAGATATAGTTTAAAATGGCATAATGAACCTATCCAGAGAGGTAGAATTAGGTTAACAGATCAGATGGGCTCCACACAATCCCTAGATGTGGATGTGGATTGTCTAAACTGTAAGAGTGATTGGTAGCTGGAATGGAGAGAAAAGTAGGTCTAAACACACAGCTCATCAGTTTAGAAAAGAGTTGACAAAATTATGAAGCTGATATCACCAGTCCCTCTGTTTCCTGCTCTCACCTCAAGCCAAGCAAAAGAAAGGCATTGCTAAATAATTATGGCATTATTTCCCACTGAATTCACAATCTTTCTTAAACCTGCCCTCCCAGGAGACCTCACAATCTATTGGGTTTTGCACTGGAGATGAAACCTCCTTAACCATCTTTGCTCAGATGTAAATTCAGAATGCATCTGAACAAAAAATGTTTGTGAAACAGTATTTGGGCAACTTTGAGCAGTAGAACAGACCACTTTCCTGTGCTAATGTATTTTCTTTCTGATCCATTTTATAATAAATAATCAAGATGGGGAGGGAAGATTTTCAGTGTCAAAGAGCACCAAAAGTTAGTTAGGACACATTTATCTTGTGGAGACATAATCTTAGAATGGATTCTTTTTTTCCCCCTTTGGGGCTTTTTGACTTTATTTTCTGAAAAGTTAGATATAGATTGATAGACAAGTAGGTAGCTGGGTGGACAAATGGGTGCATAAAAAGATAATAGCACTCATTTATTTGGTTGGCAATGCTTTGAGACATTTTATTTTGCAAGCTGATTTGTGTCTTATAGAAATACATAGACAACAATACCATAGAGAAACATTTGTCCTGTGTTTAAACGTTAGTGGCACAAGATTTACAGTGTATAGTTAAAGCAACACATACTAGTATTTGTGGATGCTGAGATTAATTTTCAATATGCAGTCTCCCTTGGGATATTTATATTCTTCCAATCAGCATGGAACTGTCCATCAAAACTAACACTATAAATTTTTTTTTAACTTGGCACTGCAAGTATTTCAGGGCTTTCTTTAAAGAGCTCTAGACAGATTAGCAATCTTCCTGTAAAAATGACCTCTGTCATTTTTCCTAGTGCTGGCTAGTTATTTCAATGCAATTGAATTCAGAGGAAGAGAGGGGTTCCCCTCTTCTTCTTTCTCTCACTTTTACACAATTTTAGAAGCATTTGTTTAGGCATAGAGAGTACAGCTATTTCAAGAAAGTACTGACATTTACTTTAGAATGCAACATGCGTTGCGATTTAAAGTTTATTTCTAATTAGACAAGAGCAAAATAAATAGTTTCCAAAAGGAAAATATTGTTTTTCACAAATTGCTCCCATCATTTTTGAACCCTGCAAAGCATTTTTAGTAGATATGTGCCCTTAGCTCATCTTTTGCATGCTAACAATTTAATCTGAATACCAATATAGACACAAAATAAATGATTGTTTCCTGCCAGAGGTATCTGCAGAAGAAATCTTGGAGTAAAACATTGTCTTTGCAGCTCATTGTGTCTCTAATTAGAGTGGAAGGAGGCAGAAGCTTGCTGGTGTCAGTCTGTGTTTAGCATGCCCTGGAGCCTCAAACTCCTGTGGGTATCAAAGTGCACTAATTAAATGAGGGGTCCACAATACGGCACTAAACATCAGAGTGCGAGAAAGAGTCCAGTGTCCTCAGTGCCTTTGAGAATCGGTGGCCCACGCTAATTACCCATTGTTGAATTGACTTTCCATTCTGTGAGGAATGAATGGTTCAACTCTCACTCCTCCCTCCACCCCTCCCCCTTTCTATTTTACCATCTTTGCTATGGCCGCCTAATTAATCTTATGGAAATCTCCCGAAGCCAGATTCCAGCAAGGTTGCCCCGATGTTTATAATTTGATTTGTGATGATAAAAGTAAAGGCACCCGGTGATGGAACAGTGTCATTTTCAACACTCTCGAGAATCCAAGAGGCTATCAATCTTTCCCACGTGCACCGCAAACTGATATCCTAGAAAATTAACTCCAATTAATAACAGAAATCCCTAGACACACCAGAAAGTGGAGCTGCTTTGAAAGAGAACCTTCAAAGATGTCTCTGGACTGTCTTTTATATGCAGACCTTTTTTATATAAGAGATCCTCAATGAGGAAATGGTGTGTGTGTGTATATATATATATGTGTGTGTGTGTGTGTGTGTGTGTGTGTGTGTGTGTGTGTGTGTTTGTCTTTTTCTCCCCCAATACTAATTTCAGGGAGGTATGGTATCTAGTGTGGAAAGATAGCTAGAGTAGAAAGAATTTACCTGAAGTTCTCTGGTTTTAATATCAATACAATCCTGTCTTTAAACTCCAGCATTTGGTGTATTTTTTTTCTTTTGATTTGATAAGCAATGCAATTTTAAACATCGTTTGCAAAGTTTTTCCCTCATCCATAAAGACTTTATATGGGCAATCAACATTTTAATTTCAGTAAAAAGTATATATCTATGTACAAACATGTATAACCAAATAAAACTCAGTGAAATGTATGATAGGAAAGTTTAATAAAACCTTTTTGATATATTAATAGTTAGATTGGGTAAGGAATAAAAAGCTTCTTCTCCATATAATTTAATATCAAATAGTATTTGATTCAAAATAAGTCTACTCCGTATGTCTAATTATATACTCCAATTGTAGATCATGCATTTTTGAAAAATGAAAGCAATTATTCTTGGGCAGCACAATTTCAGTTTATTGATTAAGAGATTTAAAACATTTATAACATTTTATCATAACTGGAATGAATGCACTATCCAGAATAATCCCATAGATAAATGCTGCATTCCTTCTCTACCTCCCCTCCCTTAACTCTGTCTCCTTCTTCTGCTTCTTTCTCTACTTATATTTCTACTTCTTTTATTTCTTCTTCTTGTTAAAAGCCTTTAGGTTATTAAAACATAATTCGTAGTGTATTAAGTCAAATATAATTCTCACCAATTAATAGTGAGCATCTGTGGACACTTTATTCAACTCATTAATGAGGGAACCAGCAGGATGGCAAATCTTGTTCAAAAAGGGGATGAGGAACTGGGCTTGTATACAACCATTGAAGCAGAATGGTGGAATATGATTATGAAATTGGAAAATTGATTAATCCTATCCATCAGTGAATATATAACCATTAGAGTTACACTTTCTATGGACATAAAGGAAAATTACCCACACCTTAGTTTCCTTAAAGCTCTCCTTGAATGTTCCAGAGTTGTAAAATGCCTGAGCCCTGGTCAAGTGTGAACTCTAAATAAAACAAAGTTACATTCCCAGAGAGAGGCAGATGACCCTCAGCCTCAGGCAACCTTGTCAGATAATTCTCTAGCATTTTATTTAAAAAACACAATTACTTTTCCGTTTTATTTCCAAAGGTTTGTATGATTCTCTTTGACAAGGTGAATACACTGTCCTTTTTTACAATTAAAATGGATGACCTTAAAAGTCAAAAGCAGAAGGACATGAGGACTCTAAATGGAACCAAAAAGCTTTTAGGGCCTTGGTTTAGTAGCTACATTAGGTAAGTCTGTAGAATTTCAAAATCTCATTAGAATTGCTACTGCATGATAGAATTCATTTGGTACCATTTCTTGTTCTTTAAATTCTTGTCAATGGGCAAGATTTCAGGATTGTTCATGGAATCTATGAATTGTGTTATTATATGGTAGTACTGTGACCATTTATGTATGCTGTATTTTGATTGGCTGAAATTTTATTTCTACCCTTGACAGCTAGCACCACTTGTTAAGAAGAGTGAAATTGTGATCCAATTAAATCCCCAGATATTCAAGTAGGCAAATTAGATGTTATCATATAAGTTTTCACTTCTATTTTAAAATGAGTATTCTGAGTTCTCTAGCAAGTAATTACAAATTATTTTTGCAAAAGGAAAAAAGTAGTATCAGCTTTAATGTTTTTAGTTCCATACATTAATGTTCTGTCCCTTAGGTTATAGCTGAAGGCTGAGTCAGGTATCAGAATTGAACACTTTATATGTTTTCATTAAAAAAACATATCTATCAGATGTCTACATCTATCAGATGTAGAAATTCTTTGACTAGGAGTAACATTCTTTAATTTACTTATGTTGTTGACAGCATGTATAATGTCAGCAACAATGCTTTTCAGATTCAAGAAAAACCTTGACTTCTTAAAAAATACAAGTCTTTTTTAAAGATACTATCTTATCTAAATAGATAAACACCCCATTTCTAGCACATCTTTATTGTATATAATTCAATTATAAAACACTTTAATCTTATGCTATATGGGATGTTTTGAATTGCAAATGGAATATTTTTCCCGATGAAGTGAACATTTTCTTATTATGACTGACTTTAATAAAATGGAAAGAACCAAGACTGAGGATAAACCAGAAGTATCATGTTGTTTCACAAATACTATTAACTTGATGATGCAAAATTTGTTCGTGGACACCCTTACAGAAAAATACAATGAAATATTAGCATCAAATATTTATTGTTATGATTAATACAGACTTTACCTGAGCAATTGTATTGTGAAGGTCTAATGGTGGTCTAAATTATCAAAGTATTACAAAAAGCATAAAAAATGTGAGAACCAAACTTCAGAAGTCAAAAGAATGTTTGCTCTAGGTCCTATTGCATCATGCAACATGGCCATCACATGCTAAAAAGCAAAACCTGCCTAGGTACAGGATCGTGTTTTCAGAAAATGCCTTCACAAAGCTACTTAAGTCATCTTGGGTTCATTTTGTTTAAGATAGATGTTTGAAGTTTCACTCTCCCAAAGCCAAATATAAGTAGGATATGTATTTTTACCAAATTACCAAAAAAGCCATTAATTCAGTTTTTGCAGACCTATGTAAAAATCCTAGTGTACTGCGTAGGGTTCCATTATTTTACTGTACCTACCAGTTAGTACTAAAAGGATCATTTCCAGATCCAGTGGGTTTCCTATCTTGCCAGCACTGGGTTACCTCCACAGAGCATTATTAGCTCTCATCTTAGAAATTGTTTAACACATTTCATGTTAAATAAAAAGGAACTGGATGATGTAATAAATGTTTTATATTCAATAAGATAATCATCATATTTCATACATTCATTCTTAGAGAGTGCCTGTTTCTATCCTTCAGAAATGACCTGCAAGTAGCCTAGCAATAATGTTAACTCTATATGGGCTTTATTCTTTGCTCAGTTAATCACACATTCAATTTACCTATCTTTCTGCCCATGTGCATTATAATGCAAATCAATTCAAGTAGAGATGTGAGAGCTTAGGAAGCCTGGCCTGGCGAGCAAGCTTCCTTTATTTCTTGCCTTAAAGCTAGCCAAGCTCTGAGATGAAGATGAGCTTAATTAGAATTTTGAAGGATTTAAAAGTCAGTTAAAAAAAAAAAAAAGGAAACTATTCAAACTGAATATTCAATTCATAACAAAGTAGAAGAAAGCCTTAGCTCCCTATGTCTAAACATCTCAAACCTCATAGGGTCAGAGGACAGTCTTTAAGGGAAAGCAGTTCATGGAATCCACTGCAGTCCTTACTCAGAAAGAAAAGTACTAAACAAGTCCACATTATTTATGATATGGCAGTCAGGCCGGTAAACAGGCAGTCCCTTTCACCTCTCTGGAAGTTCTAATCCTATTTCCTTCTGCTCAAACGTGAAACACCACGCTTCAGGCTCTACAAGCCCAGGAGGCTCAGCAGATACAAGTTTAAGGGCTGCACAGTCCACAGTTCTTAGAGCTACCTAAAGAAAATAACTTGTAATCTAACAACGCCAAACTTTACCCAAATCCTGTGCTTCTGGAAAACAGTGAAAGCTACAAAATCCTCTTACTATTTTAAGTTCTGAAGAATGGCTTACTAAATAATAAACATCCTTTTCCATAAGACAATAAGACTCACTGATTTCCTTACTCTTATCTACTTAGGACAAAGTCAGACACAGACCCTATAAATTCTATTTTTTTTTTTTTTTTGTCCTATAAATGATCAGTTGCACTGCTTACTCCTGCTGATCAATCAAGGCTACATGCTTGTTAACCAGACTTTTCATTCAGCTTCTCTCCTTCTCTGGGGGCCCTGAGTTTTGGTTCACTCTCATCATGAGCCGGAGAACATTCCCTGAGCTACTTTCTGAGCATACCACTCTTTGATTCCACTCTCCCACACTTGGCTCTTTCTAGCCTTGTTTATCCCTGTGTCTATAAAAGGACATCTCTTTTGCTGGACTCTTCAGAAGCTTCAGATCTTACAGTCACAGTGTTCCTCCTATTGCAATTGTCCCCCCCTCATTGCAATT
Source organism: Piliocolobus tephrosceles (assembly GCF_002776525.5). NCBI lineage: Eukaryota > Metazoa > Chordata > Mammalia > Primates > Cercopithecidae > Piliocolobus > Piliocolobus tephrosceles. The sequence continues at coordinate 108,420,605 of NC_045441.1, forward strand.
GTCCCCTTCCCTCCTCCTCTTACAATAACCCAGTCCAGATTTGCTTTTCGTTTGATAAATCTTTATACCTGCCCCTCACTCAAAGTTTGGATTTTCCCAGACTCCTAAGAGTAAACCCCTAAAGTTCCTCTGCAGCTGTATTTCCCAAAATTGTATGCTCACATTTCTCTAGAGTAAGCTTAATGTGCCCAAGCCTTGTAGATAATAAGTTTCATCAATGATTTAGCAGAGGATTTTTTATGTTTCTAAAAGCTGTAGTTGTGTTTTCACAAAAACAAAACCTATGGAATCCCAGTCTTATAAACCAATCTTAAGAATTTTAGTAAAATAACAAAAAATTCTAAAATATCCTGGGTAAACGGATTGATCTATTATGGTGGAAACCAATAATAAACATATTGTAGTCCTATCAAAGTAAAGAGGGTACATGAAGAAGGCAATTCCCCCATGCCAGTGCCACCTTCTAAAGATCCTCCTCATCAAAGGAGCTGGAAACTGGAACCGTCTGAGCAGCTAGTTTCTGTAACTTCACCAGTGGTTTTAGTCATTTGTTTTGGTTACACACACACACACACACACACACACATTGTCTCCTCTAAGTTAGTTTAACTTCTGTCAAATTGTTCTGAAAATGTAGGAATATATTCAAGGTTACATAAAATGTCAACAGCACCAATAATTCTGTTTATATAACATATTTATAGCAATCTTTACTAATCTTATGGAAGGTGTGAATATATCTAAATTAAATTTCCAACCATGAACATACATGAGTTTATTAAAAAGACAGAATAGCCAAGCACAATGGCTCATGCCTGTAATCCCAGCACTTTGTGGGGTGAGGCAGGTAGATCACTTGAGATCAGGAATTCAAGACCAGTCCAGTCAATATGGCAAAACTTCATCTCTACTAAAAAATACAAAAATTAGCAGGGCGTGGTAGCGTGCACCTGTAATCCCAGTTACTCTGGAGGCTGAGGCAGGAGGATTGCTTGAACCATGGAGGTGAGAGACGGAGGGTGCAGTAAGCAGAGATTGCGTCACTGCACTCTAGCATGAATGACAGAGCAAGACTCTGTCTCAATAAAGAAAAGAAAGAAAGAAAAGAAAAAGAAAACACAAAAGACAGAATATATACTATTCCCAGTTTATTAAAATATTTTTAACAAAGAGAAATTCAAAACAACTGACAATCTAGCATTACACCAGATCAGATGCTCTGTCTTAGGCTCTCAACAATGAACTTGGCAAAAAAGATGAGGTTAAATCACTCCAATAATGATAGATTTATCAATGAAAAAGAATTGCTTCAGTTTAAAAGAATATAGAATACACTTGGACACATATTAAATATATATATACACACACACACACACACATATACATATACACATATTGTTATTATTTTGAGGCTAATAGGATTAAACTTGGATGTTTTTCATATTAAACTACCCCTGAACAATAACAGCATGGAAGCATCCCTCTTCTAAAGGATTTTCAAGTTTGGAAGAAAAATCACTAGAAAGTTTCATGATTTGACAAGGTGCAATGACACTATCAAACATTCAGAAAAGCAGATAAAACATTGCTTGATGTTGAGGACAGTTTCAGAGCCTGTTTTTTTTTTTTTTTTTTTTTTTTTTTCCAACAACTTGAAAAGAAGGTAGTGTTGAGGAAGATGAGTGGAAACTAGTGTTTGGTGGGAACATACATCAGCAAAGCCTTATTTTTAAATAATATATCAGTTTAAATCAAAATGTAAGAATAAGCATATTTTGGAGGCATCATATCATAATATGTGAGTAAAGGGTCCTAAGATAGACTATCTGTTTCAAATTCCATCATCACAACTTTATAGGTGTGTCCCTTTGGGAAAGTTATTTAAAATTCAATTTCTAATTTAAAAGTAGAAATAATGGGACCTATCTCAAAGTGTCGGTAATTCCACCTTTAGGAATCTAATCCATAAAAATATGCACACATACGCACAAGGATATGTATAAAAAGATGTTTATTGCAGCATTAATTGTTTCACAATAAGTAAAATCAGGAAACAATTTAAATGATTACCAATAAAGGAATAATTAAATAATTTGTGGGACCAGACTGTGTGCTGTGGCTCACGCCTGTAATCCCAGCACTTTAGGCGGCTAAGGCAGGTGGATCACCTGAGGTCAGGAGTCAAGACTAGCCTGACCAACTTGGTGAAACCCCGTCTCTACTGAATACAAAAAATTAGCCAGTTGTGGTGGTGCATGCCTGTAATCCCAGCTACCTGGGAGGTTGAGGCAGGAGAATCCCTTGAACTCGGGAGGTAGAGGTTTCAGTGAGCTGAAATTGCACCACTGCACTCCAGCCTGGGCAACAAGAGTGAAACACTGTTTAAAGTAATAATAATAATAATTAATAATAATAATTTGTGGAGCCATACAATGGAACACTTTGTAGCTGTCAAAATGAATGAGGTAGATCTTATTTACAAACACAGAAATATTTTAAAGATAAAAGTGTAATTTTGGGAATGTTATCTTATTTGTATAAAAGAAAAAGATATGTATGCAGGTGAATAGATAAAGGAATGAAAGGTACACATCAAACTATTAACATTGATTTTGGAGAAACAAAATTGACTTAAAATATATATGTATATATGTGTGTGTGTGTGTGTGTGTATACTTTTATATTGCTTGAGTACTTTGTAATGAGATGTATATATATTTTGCTTGTTGTCTCAGCCCATGTCATTATTTAGTAGAGACGAGGTTTCACCATGTTGGTCAAGCTAGTCTCAAACTCCTAACCTCAGGTGATCCACCTACCTTGGCCTCCCAAAGTGCTGGGATTACAGGCGTGAGTCACTGCATCTGGCCCACTGAAGCATGCCTTTAGTGAGCACAACAGACACTTAGACTTACTGAAGATAGACAAAGGATCAGTGAGTTTTCAGATAGGGCAATAAAAACTATCCACACTGAAAGACAAAGAGGAAAATACATAATAAAACAACAACAACAAGAGCACACAGTCTTTGAAAACTATGATACAATATCAAATGGTGTTATTTAAGCATAAGTGGGATAGCAGAAGAGGACAAAGAGAACAAGGCAGAAAAAGTATTTGATGAAATACAGCTGAAGTTTTTCCATGGCAAGGGGAGCTGACTCAACCTAACTTAAAGGTTTCATCGTGTAGCTTTTTGGCAGATGCTTAGACAGCTAGATGTCACATCTTGTGCTGTGGAGGGACAACTCAGCCCAGGTAGTGCTAACCAAGAGAAAGACAGATACCATCAGGAAAATCTGAGAAGGTGCGCATGATTGGTATCTCCAAACACTTCTATAGTTAATTTTTTAAAATCATTGAACATACAACTATAAGATGGAAGTTTTTAGTAGGTATGGAATTGACTAGGAAAACATAAGTATTGTCAAGAACTGTGCAAGTTCTGAGATTTTACCCTACTTAGAAGTTAACCACTTAGCCTGCCACAGTTTTATGGATACTGGTACAAACCACAGACTTCTGAATCACAGAAAAAAAAAAAAAAAAAGATGTTATTACTCGAGGCACACCAAGTAGCATGAGCATTAACATCATGCTTACATCAGCTGCCCATGCCTCCCAAATGGCATGGGGGTGAAGTGGAGGCATCCAAGTGGATGCTGCACGTGGAGAGGGTGTGTGTTACAACTGTGGCATCCTGAGCTTAAGGAATCAGAATCTTTTACAATAGTCAGTAAGAAACATATGCTGACCTTCACCCGGAGGATGGCATAATCTTTATTATATTGGACAGTAAACAAATCTGCCCTTTGCCCTGACAGGTATTATCTCTCTTCTTCCAAGATGTTCATTATACAAGCAACCTTGCAAAGATATTCTGCAATGAAGGCTGTCAGTGGTTCTGCTCACAAGCCATGCAGAAACACAAGAGATCCCAGGAGAATTCTCTCCCAACAAAAACGTATGTGTGAAAGAGATGGAGTATGTGACATATCATCACCTGAAAGAAGGACATACACCAATAGTAGAAGCGTTACTACCTGGCTTCAAAGCCTTTTTATAGCCAATTTTAGAGTATTTAATAGAAGAGAAATGCTTGTAAAAAGAATTTTTGAAACAGTAGTTTGAATAGTCATTATATTTATATTAATAAATGGTTTTAATGAAAGAGGACTGATTTTTAAAAGATTGTTTTAGAGTTCTATAAGTTAGAATTTATTCATGGGGAAAGAAAGAGAATAGTGAGCAAATCCAAAATACCTGGATAAGGTGGATGAGTTTATTATTATTTTTTAATTATATAGATGGTCTATAAGAGTTCCTTATTTAACAAAATTTTTTAAGGCTTAATACTTGAGAGCCACAGATAAACAGGAGGCATGATTTGAGTTTCATTTGCATAATTCAAATAAAATAAATATACATGTTTTATCAGTTAAACAAATACAGTTTGTTGTGGAGATTGAGTCATTAGAATCACAGTTAATATTCCTAAGAAAATTATAATATTTACATCAAAAAAGGAAATATCAGAAGTCATTATTCTTGGCTGGGCACCGTGGCTTATGTCTATAATCCCAGGATGTTGGAAGGCCGAGGCAGGCAGATCACTTGAGGCCGGAAGTTTGAGACCAGCCTGGCCAAACATGGCAAAACCTTGTCTCTACTAAAAAATATAAAAGTTAGCTAGGGTGGTGGCACATGCCTGTAATCACAGCTACTCTGGAGGCCGAGGCATGAGAATTGTTTGAACCTGACAGGCTGAGGTTGCAGTGAGCCCAGATCATGCCACCACATTCTAGCCTGAGTGACAGAGTGAGACTATGTCTCAAAAAAAAAAAAAAAAAAGAAAAAGAAAAGAAAAGAAAAGAAAAGAAAAAGAAAAAAAGAATAAGTCATTATTCTTTATGGAAAGATGTCCTTTGGTCACTAGGGTGTTAGAAACCCTTTTTGTTTACCACCTGATATCAACAACTTGATTTAGCAAGAAAAATATACTTACCAAAATGTCCACCAATAGTAACTTGAAATAATTCCATGTATTTCTTTTGGAGGATCTCTTTTCAGTGATATCAGTTATCATGCTGGATCCATATATGATGGGAGTCAGATCAGGTTCCCAGTATGTTTGATACCAGTACAGAGAAAATAAATTGCCTGCATGCTGCATCTGATAAACAGTGTTAATTATCCATTATCCTAAATAAGACCTTCCACTTTTCAAAACCTGTTGAAATCTGAAAAAAATATTTAGCAATTTAGCAAAACAATTAAGCAAAAAATAGTTTTAAAGCACATTTAGATATACTACTTATCAAGGAAGGGCTCTGTATAAATTAAAACACTAGCAATAATTCATTCAAATAAAAGTAGATATGACTGCCATGTGAGCAGTCAGTCAGGATATATTTTGGAGGAGCTATTTATTAGGTGCCAGGTGCTATGCAAAGAGCTGAACAAAAAATTTACACCAAAACATTTGCCATGTACAAATGATATTACCTTGTGCTTCACTTAATATCACTGCTATTCATTTTCCTTTCCGTGAAGATCAAAATTAGAGTAAGTGATACTATATCTCTTCTAGAACTAACATTCTTTGCATTAAATACCTATGTATCAGGCCATTCTTGCAATACTATAAATACCTGAATGACTAATTTATAAACAAAAGTGGTTGAATTGGCTCACAGTTCTGTAGACTTTACAGGAAGCATTGTATTGGCATCTGCTCTGCTTCTAGGGAGACCTCAGGAAGTTCACAATCATGGCAGAAGGTGAATTGGGGTCAGGGACATCACATGGCCAAAAGAGACAAGGCGGGTATGGAGGGAGGTGCCACACAATTTTAAACAACCAGATCTCATGTGAATTTAGGGCAAGAGTTCACTTATCCCCAAAGGGCTATCACTACACCGTTCATGAGGGATCTGCCCACATAATCCAAACACCTCCCACTTTGGAGATTACAATTCAATATGCGGTTTGAGTGGGAACAAATATACAAACTATGTCAACGTATTTGGCCTGAGTTTATATTCCACATTAGTCTATCTGAAGTATATGAAGGCATTAGTGTTTGCATTTAGTACGATTTCATCTGCCCTATTCTTCTCACTCACAATTGCTATATCCAGCCATTTCTCTCAGATGTCCAGGGCTGACACACTATTTAAGAGTTTCTATATTTCCCTACATTATTTCCCCATCCCAGTGCAAGTTTTGGAACCATTACACATTTTAGACCTTTTCCATACCCACTAGCCTAATAAAGTTGGAAGTCCAGATTTTCCTATACATTGACTTTTCTGTCTTCTACTTGCCAAACTGATGAAGGATTACTAGGAAAATTAGTCCAGCTGTAAGTTTTAATACCTCATATTGAATTTATGTATTATACTTCCCAGAGGAATTTTTATTTTAACAATGGATTCTTGGAAACACACTTTCTAAATCCAAAGAAATATGAGTCATTTTATCCATTATTACCATCTATTTGAACACAGAGGAAATTTTTTAAATTTCCTAGTAAACTAAAGGTGAAAAAAGGCATGTTTGGCCTTTGTGATGTATATAGATAGCTGTCCTTACAGGCAGGGTTGAGTCATCCTGAGATAAGGACAAAGTAGACTTTTCTGGGAGTTGGCATTTATTTTAGGAGGTAGAATGAACCTTATTTAATTGTAGACAACACTGAACCCTAGCAATGTGTGATAGTAGAAAGAACACGAGATTTGAAAAATAGCAGCAATAACAATAAACGCCTTGCCCTATTAGTGTGCCTTGAACCTTATTTTTTTTAACTCTTCTCTCTCCCATTTCATTTATCAGTAAGATCTTAGAAAGGAATAGTATTTGACCTATTTGGTAATAATATTACCTAAATAGGATAATCAGGCACATCTTAGAAAAGTTGATGGGTATGGTTAAGTATATGTTACCAAAAGGAAGAAATTTAAAGGATTAAAACATAGAGTATTAAAAAAAAAAAAGACAAGAAAATTAAACAGGGAAATGAAGAGTAAATGTTTTCCAAATTTTTCTTCCTAAAATAAAAGAGTAAGGAAGTATCCACATTCGCATTCTAACTTCTCGTTACAGTGGTTCTTAATCAAACGTGACCCTCAGCATTACTTGGGAATTTTTCCAAAATTTCACCCGGGCAAAGAACTGCCATAAGATACAACATGAATTTATACTGAAGAGTTGCTTTGCTAAGAATTTTGGACAAATCCTTTCTGTCTTTAGTTGCACTTTAGTTCCATGCTGTATACACACAACCATGCCAATAGAGCACTATTGGCAAAAATCATACAGCTAGTTAAATTCCTAGCAAATTTTGAACCTGCTTCCCATGGGTTAAAAATGGTAAAAGTCACAGTATATATCAAAGGCCTAATGACTAACAGGCAATAAGTTATATACATAAGGGGTCGATGCTTTATTAAACAGAGAATCATAAATTAATTTTTTAAATTGATTTCATCTCTTTCATCCATCCAAACTAAATCTTTTGTTGAAATGGTATTTCTATTGTGAAGAACCTTACTCTCAGGAATAATTCATTTGGGATATTAACTTTATGTGGGTACCATTTACTTAGCCACTCAATTGCAAAAACTGTCACTTCACTATCCCATAATTATGCCTTTTCCTATTCAGCATATAGTTGATAGTTTACTTCCAGAATGTGAATTGTTCACCTTTTGTCTCCAGCAGCTCTAGCTGTTGAATTTTCCATTATAATCGAAACCTAAAGGACCAATTTTTAAAAAATTCTTAATATCCCAAGGCACCTTGCTTCTTTAGACATGAATATTAAATAGGGTGAAAGCTTAAAACCCTTGGTGGCAAGTCCCGTCAAGAGAAGCCACTTGAGGACATTCAAAATACAACTAGCCAACTCACATTCTATTGTGGGATTAATTAGCTGTGAGCTACAGAGTCAGTGTTGTAGTAAAGGTACTTTTCCATAGAGCTTTTGTCACATGCTTCTGCCAGGTCTATTTCTTTTTTCTCAGTTTTAAGCCATAGTTTGAGGAAAAACCAGCTGGACGTGGTGGAAGAAGCAGGAGACAGAGGAGGAGGGTTCTGGATGGTCCCACTCTCTTTACATTACACTTTGCCCAGACAGCAACTGACTAGCTACTTCCTCTGAGAAACTCTTTCTCTTTCACCAGATTGACACCATTAGGGGAAGCTATTCTTAACCCCCAGATCAAGTAAGCTGGCTAAAAATGAAAGAGAAATCTTTTAAGTTAGAAAATTTTATATCATTGTCAGTTTGGTAAGAGGAAAGAAAAAAAAAAAAAAACACACACACACTCTCCATCTAGCAGAGGGAAAAAAACTCCTTTTCAAACTCTTATGATGTTTTTTCAGCGTGTTGCTCAGAATTGAAGAAAGGGCTTATTTCTTGACTATCACCATGATTTTCACTGAGATTTATATTCAGTGACACCTGAAGATTACACATAAACCCTGACACTAGTGTAGGCTAGATCCTGCTGCCTGAACTGTAAAAAGGGATGACTGTAGATGCATCAGAGAGCTAATTAGAAAGTCTTTTTCTCGTTTGCCCAGACAGCTACTCTGGGTTTCAGTTAGTTTCTCTGGGTGCATGTCTTCTCTTTTTGTTCCCCACCTGTTTTAGTTTATGAAATGTTGAAAAATTTTAATGCATTTTCTCCCAAATAAAATAATGTGATAAATGTGAAATTATTGAATAACTGTGTGTTTTTCTGAGCGACCAATTAGCATTATGATTTTTTAATTGACACATTTCTATTTCTATCAGACCATGTCAATTAGGATGACTACAACACGTTTCAGAATTTCCAGTAATATTGTTAAATACTTAAAACTTTTCCTCCTTTGATTAAAGATTTGATTTTATATCTTTTGGAGTCCTAAAAGCTCCGTGTGTTCTGATTTTGTTTCTTACAGAGTAGATTATTTCCCAGGAGTTTAAAATTACTGTCTGACTACTAAATGACTAACTTGGTTGCATGTGGGTTTCTGTTGCACCCTACTTAAGCAGGCATTAGTCTCTAAAATCCATGTAGTCCAAAACACCACAGACACAAGAATAGGCAATTCAAATATGGATTCCATTGACAAAGAATGGAGCCAAACTACATTGCCATTTAAATGAATATACTATGATAGCTAAGTTATGGTAATCATGTAACATAACATGCTTGATTGAAATATAATCACAATGATTATAAAAAGTGACTTTCTGCTTATTGAAATAATAAGTATGACTAAAACTAACGTGTTTAACTGCTGGCATTGGAAGATATCTATTTTGTGAATATATCTACATTAACTTGTGTTCTCTGTTGTACATGAATCGCAATCGCCTTCAAAATGCTGTCTCCAGTGTTTTGAAGACAGCTAAGACACTAATAATGATATGCCTGATTCATTTTTGTGAAAGAAAAATTCAGAGACAATATCAAGTAGAAAAAAAAAGTTGGTTTGTAAAGACTTGAGAAGGTCCACTTTCCCAAATATAAAAACACAAGAGGCATTGAAAGGGGAGGGGGAAGCAAGACTAGTAAGTTCAGATTATTCTCTTCATTGCACAAAAAGAAACATGTTTTATCCATTTTATCATGTGTACAAAAATAATGATAACAATATCATTATTTTAATTGGTACCAATATCATCATTTTTGTACACATGATAAAAAGGATAAAACATGTTTCTTTTTGTGCAATGAAGAGATTGGATATGTCATGAAGAATATGATGAAGAATATTGTCACATCCTTTGACAATAACATTGCAAAAGTCAACGATAATGTTGTTTTTATCATGGTAGTAGTAACAGGAAATGCTCAAAGTTTCAGTTGGTCACTAGAAATAAAAACTGTTTCTCATAGTTTTTGTTCTAGGACAAGGTCTCTGTTGTTAAGGCTAGAGTGCAGTGGTGTGACCATGCACTCATGAGGCTCACTGCATGAGACTCACTGCAGCCTCAGTCTTCTGGGCTCAAACTCCTCCCACCGCAACCCCCCAGCTAGCAGGAACTACGGCTGTGTGTGTGTGCCACCATACCTGGTTAACTTTTAAAAAACATTTTTAGTAGATAAAGGGTCTTGCTGTATTACCCAGGCTGATCTCAAACTCCTGATCTTAAGCGATCCTCCTGCCTCCACCTCCTGAAGTGGTAGGATTATAACCATGAGCCACCATGCCCAGTCTCTCTTATAATTTTGTATGTACTTGAGATTCGTAAATGGACACACATAGTATGTATTCTTTTGTGTCTGACTTCCTTTACTCAACACAATGAATGTAAAATTCATCCATGTTTTTGTGTGTTTTAGTACCTCAATTTTATCTATCTGTCTATCTATCTATCTAAATATTTATCTTGGATATTGACAGTTTTTTATATACCTAGAATTATTCTTTGGGGACTGAAACTAGACGAGACAAGCCTGTTATTTTTGCTTATCTAAAAGTGCAAAATATGGTACAGTGGGACATATTGTGTGTGTCTATGTGCAATGCAGCAGGACCAAGGGTTAGTTTTTTTCCCCAAAATCCCTCATGTGGGCAGATTTCTGTCCTGAGGGCATGGATTTGATCATAGACGTTTGAAGAAAGGTAGTATCTTTAATTTGATTTTTTATTTGATCAGTTTTATTTATGGGAGTTAAAAGTGATATTAATGAACACATCCAGACTTCCTTAACATTTATTTTTGAAAAATGGAGCCACAAGAATCTAAGGTTTTTGAGTTAATAACATTGCAGAGGATTTGTAAAACTTCTAGGATGGTAACTTGCTGTTGTGTGTCAGAGAAATTTTGCTGTGTGTTTAAACTTATCTACTAAGATCAGGAACCAAGAATCAGCAAAACTATGATTTCCAGATTTTGCCTGTTAAACTAATGACTAATCCTTTCTCAGAGATTCCTATGTTTAACAATATTTCTGGCCTGTCAGAAAGTGACATTCTTGACCCTCTGTGAGTATAGATTTTTATCATAGAACAAGAACAAGAAATTTTTCTGGGAGGACATTATAGGTGTAATTTTAACATACAAAACATACTTTTTATTTCTTAATAAAGATACTGTCATACTTATTTAAATAAGATTTTTGCCATGGGAGGTTGTACATTTTTTTAACTTTTTTTTTTTTTTTTTGCATGAAAGGATAGAGTCTCACAAAACCTGTATAAATAATTGTGTAGTCAGGAAAAGTAAAAAAAAAAAAAATAATAACATAGTAAAAACATTTGATATAAAATGTAGTTATTGTTTTGAGTAGTCATATGGACAGGATCAATGTATATATAATCTCAAGAAGAAATACACACAAAATAAATTACTTAAAGTGTGCTAATAGTAAGTGTACACTTAATATGAATTTTTATATGAGTTTATCACGTTACTGCCAATCAAATCAAGATATAGACCCTTCTTGACACTTTCAAACTTTCTCTCATTGGTTTTCCTAGTTAATTCCTGCACTCAGAGGCAAGGAGTATTTTGACTTCTATTACCGAGGAGTAGTTTTGTATGTTTTTGAGATACATGTAAATGGACACACATAATATGTATTCTTTTGTGTTTGGCTTCCTTTATTCAATAAAATAAATATAAGATTCATATGTTTTGTGTGTTCACTAGTTCAATACTATCTGTCTACTATCTATCTAAATATGTCTTTTAGATATCAACAGTATTTTACATGTCTAAAATTATAGTTTTTTCTTATATTGCTAGATGATAGAATGGATGGATATTATCAGGTTTCCAAGGCAATTGTGCCATTTTATACTCTATCTGCAACGTATGAGATGTGCCATTGTTCTTTGTTTTTGCCAACAGCCTGCATTGCTAAGGCTTCTTAATGTAATTGTATGAGTGGAAGTGTTGCAGTATCTCTTTGTCGTTTGGTTTACATTTCCTCTTGAATAATGGTATTGAGTATATTTTCAAATGTTCACTGGCTATTTGTTGTATACTTTTCAGTTGCTCAAATATTTTGGCCACTCTAAATTGTGTTTGTTCTCCTCTATAATTGAGCAATACGGCTTTTGTTTTGTTCAGTTTTTTGAGACATGGTCTCATTCTGTTGCCCTTGCTGGAGTACAGTGGCAGGATCACAGCTCATTGTGACCTCAAACTCCTGGACTCAGGTGATCCTCTTGATGCACCTGCCTAGATCTACCAAATCGCTAAGACTACAGGCACACACCACCACATCGGCTAATTCTTTTTTTTTTTTTTTTTTTTAGAGATAGGGTCTCAGTATGTTGCCCCAGTTTGTTGTGAACTCCTGGCCTCAAGCGATCCACCTGCGTCAGCCTCCTAAAGTAAGTGTTCTTTATATATTCTGTATATAAGTTCTTTTTGTATATATGTAACATGAACACCTTTTCTAAATGTCTTTCCATTTGGTAAATTTTAACAAGTACAAGTTTCTAATTTTATTAGAATATGATTCATTATTTTTCTTTTATAATAGTGTGTGTGTATCCTATCTAAAGAATATTTGTCTTCAACAAGGACAAGAAATGTCATTCCATATTTTGTTCTGAAAGTTTTATTTATTTTTTCACATTAGGTGTTTTGTATCACGTGAGGTAAAAGTTAATGTTTGTTTATTCCATACTGATATTTAGTTATTTAAATACCATTTAAATATAATCATACAGTTCTTTCTCAGTTGAAGTTCAGTGACATCTTAAGTCAAGTTATTAAATACGTGTAGGTCCATCTTAGATTCTTTGTCATTCCTCTAGTTTATTTATTTATCTTTTTGACTATGCCGTACTATCTTTTTTTTAATACATTTTAAAATTATGATGTAAGTCCTTCAAATCTGTTCAATCTTTTCCCAGAAAATATTCTTGCACCATTAGATTGCCAAATACATTTAAAAATTATCTTATCAATTTTAGTAAAATAACCTCCTGTGGCTTTGGTTGAAATTCTATTAAATCTTTATATTATCAAGGGTAAAATTAACATCCTAACAAATTTGAGTCTTCCAGTACATAAATATTGAATATCCCTCTGTTTATGTAGTTATTCTTTAATTTCCCTCTATAAAGTTTTAAAATTTTCAGGTTAAAGGTTTGTGCTTCCTTAATTAGATTTGTACCTAGGTTTCTGACACCTATGATGCTATTATAAATTATATTACTTTTTAAAATTTAGTTTTAATTTCATTATTGCTAGTGTTTAGACATATAATTGATTTTTATTGAACTTTATCCTGTTATATTTCTAATTTCACTTATGAACTCTAATAATGTATTTGCACATTCCTTTGGATTTTCTACATACACATTCATTTTCTGCAGAGAAAGGCAATTTTGTTTTTTCTTTCCAACTTTTATACTTTTTTCTTTTTGCATAGCTAAAACTCCTGTTATCAGTACCATGTTGATTAGATGTGATACGAGAGTAATTGTATTCGTCCTTTCCCTGTACTTGATGGGAAAGCATTTAACTTCTCACATTAAACTACAATGTTAACTGTAATGTAATGTGAGCTTTTTGTTTGTTTGTTTTTAGATACTTTAAAAAAATCAGATTATGAGGTTCTCTGTCTCTTTGTCTTTAAGCTAGTAAAGTAAAGCAGTGGGACTGGAGAATGAACAAAGAAATCTGTGACTGATTGTGATTAATTAGTTGTAAACACTGCTGCACTTGGACCAGCAGAAGTTCTCTTTCAATTTAGTTCGCTTAGAGTTTTTATTATGAAGGATGTTGAATTTTATCAAATGCTTTAACTGCTGCTATGGTTTTAATGTGTCCCCCAGAAAGCATGTTAGAAACTTAATTGCCACTGTAACAGTATTAAGAGGCTTTTTTTTTTTCTTTTTTCTATTTCAGTGACTGTTTCTCTGATTTTCTTCCTCCTACTAATTTGTTCTTTTTGACTTTTTGAGCTGGAATCATTGATTTCAAAGTTTTATCCTTTCCAATATATTGGAAATATATATCCAAAAATTACAATATTCCTTCTTAGTACTGTTTTAGCTTCATATCACAAAATTTTAATATATAGTGTTTTTGATTTACATTCATATCAAAATATATTCTAGTATCCTTTGTATTTTTGTTTTGACTAAGTCAATATTTAGATGTTTGCAGCTTTATTTCCAAATATGTGGGATATCTTATTGCAGTTGATTTCAAACTTTATTCCAATCTTGTCAGAGAACGTGTGTGTCTGAGAAATGCATAGTTGTTGCTTTCTGTGGGTGAGAGATACAAACAGAACAGTTGAAATGAGCCCTCTGATTTCAATAGAGTGACAAGAGTGAAAAAGGCTCAGTAATAGCACTTGTTTTTTCTAACTTCTTTTGTTTCTAATGTCAGTTCTTTGAAATGTATTGACATTGTTTCATGGCACAACATACAGTATAACTTGTGACTATTCTGCATATACTTGTAAACAATATTTATTTTCAAGTAGTGCTCTCTAAATATCATTTGATCCAGTTTCTCAATATATGTATTCAAATTTTCTGTCTTCTTAATGACTTTTCTCTGATTTTTAAATAAATTACTAAAAACAGAGTAAGTTCTCCAACCATGATTTTGGATTTATCCATTTCCCCTTTTCTATCTGACAATTTTTGCTTTTACCTTACTTTTTGTTTACTTTTCCCCATCCTTTTTGTTCCTGCTTTCTTTTGTATTAAGTGAGTATATTTTAATATTTCATTTATCTCCTATTTTGAGATTGTAGTACTAAGTCTTGGTTTTATTGTTTTTAGTCTCTGGGGATAATAACATGCATTCTTAATTTATTGCAATCAAACTTGAATTACTTTTATATTGATTCACATATAATGTAAGACATTTACAATACCCCCATCATTTGTGCTATCATTATCATGAATTTACTTCTCTAATGTTATAAACCCCATCAAACATTGCTAGTATTTTGCTTTAAAGAATCCATATCCTTTTAAAGAAATGAAGAAAAAATATTTTATATATATTCACATATTTCTGGCACTCTTACTCCTTTATTCCAAATTAAATTTATTCCAAATTAAATAAATGATAGAAATTACCATCCCTGTATCTCTCAAGTCTTTGAGAGCAGTACTGATAGCTTTGATTTACCACAGATGATATGTTTATGGTTTACTAGTTTGGCAGGGTTGAGAAGCTTGAGCCGCTTCTTTTTCCTATGATGATGGTTTTGACTTCAGGATTCAGGGAGTCAGTGTGGGGTTTTTAGCAATTTCTAATTGTACCTACTCACTGAGACCACTGTGAGATAAACTCAGGGCAAAATTCCTGTTTTCATCAGACTTCATAAGCCCTTATTCTGATCAGTGATACTCTATGTCTCCAGGGATTATTGCTAGTTTAAAGCCAATGTCCCATAATCCTGAAAGGTCTGCGTTTTTCTTTCCCAGTGCTCAATCACTCTAGTAAATAGCTGCAAGTGGAGGAAGATTTATAGTACACGTTGATCTTATAAAATATCATTGCAGGATTTTCCCCCAAGGATATCCCCTTTTCTAGTAATTGCATGAGAAATGCAACTCTCTTGTGGAACATAGGTCAAGCTTCTTTTTTCACCAGACCTAAAGTTGTATTCATTAAAGAGACCAAGTGGTGCCTTAGTGTACTTTTCATCTATTTCAATCTTAGAGACCCATGATCCATTAGCCACTAGCAAAGATCCCCATGGATGAAACAATTCTCTCTCCTGTTCTAACATTGTGTCTATTATGGTAACCCTAGCTTCATTATCTCTGGCAGTAAAATGCTGCCATGCAGATTTCATTATTGCCATTAAAATGAGAGGAGTGAGCATAGTTAGAGGGTAGGTGAGTGGATTGCTCATGATAAATCTATTCAAACATCCCTACTTCTTTATGTATTTGATTTCCGTCTTGTGTATAATATCAAGAAGTGTTCAGCAGGTCACTTCATTCAGTGTAGACAACAGTTGAACTCTGCTTTTAGTTAACCAACTAAGGAACCACTCACAAGTGCTCAAGCTATCATATCGAATCAAGAATCTTTGGTAAATGTCCCATATTGATAAATTTTGCCTTATCTAAATATTTTTCTCTCCATGGTCTACCACTGAAGACTTTTCAGACATATTCCCCAGCTTTCTGCTCATACATGTTAGTGCAGGTTTCAATTATTTTGACACGTAAGTCTTCTTTTCATGGTTTCACCTGGTAATTGCCCTCTTGGGCACACGGAGACCTGGCGCTGAATAGAACTTTGGAGGTCGTGGGCTGTAATAGTGGTGGAGCATAAAGATAACCAGCAAAAATCTCAGAAATCCATATAGGATCTCTAAACAAAGTAAATCAGCCTCTTCAGAAGAAATGGAGAAGCTGTTTGTGCTCAGTGCAGTTTGAATTTGGGATACTCAGAGTCATTGCAATCTTTCTAAATGTCATTTATCTAATTCTCTGAACCCTACTTGTTTTTGCAAACTGAAGCCCTAACCTTTGCACGAAATCTTCAAACAATTAGATAGGATAAATAAATTCTAATGTTTGATAGCAGAGTAGGGTGATGATATTTACCAAAAATATTATGTATATTTCAAAGTAACTAGAAGAGAGACTTAAAATGATATAGACACATAAAAGTAATAAACACTTAAGGTGACAGATACCGCGAATACCCTGACTTGATCATGACACAATGTATGTATGTAAGCAACATTCACATGTAGCCTATACATATGTAAAATACTGGAACATTTTCATTAATGCAGAGTATTTAAACTCATCAAGGCTAAAAGTTTTTCTTGCTTTAGCAATTGTTTTAAATAAAAATCAAGATGTAAAAATATGAATAAAACAAATCCTAGTCATTCTGAAAAATAATTCTCTGTAAAATTTCTTTAAAAACACATGTGAGCATCTAATAAATTATCTGATTTAATTAAATAAAACACCTTCGATAAGCTGTATTGAATCTACACAATAGGTTGCAGAGTCAGACTCCGCATCTAAATGTGAGGTACAAGAGATGAAAGATTTTTTTCTCTGATGCTACCTTGAGTCGAGAATATAGAGACCTGAGCCTGTCATATTCTTCCTTTAGCTCTCAAGTACAGCTAAACACAGTCAGGCTATCCAAAACTTTTGTATTCTTCATGCTCATCATTCTGTGATGCACCAGATGCCATATGATCTGCCAAAGCCTGGCCTTTAACAGACACTTTATTCCAGCCAGGAATAAACTTAAAAGGAACCGTCCTTTTAAGGAAATGCTTTTCTACTGGCTGCCAGACTAGTGGTATTTTTTCCTCTCCTTGTGTATTAGTCTGTTCTCATGCTGCTATGAAGAAAGACCTAAGACCGGGTAATTTATAAAGAAAAGAGCATGGCTAGGGAGCCCTCAGGAAACTGAGAATCATAATGGAAGGCACCTCTTCACAGGGAGGCAGGAGAGAGAATGAGTGCCAAGCAAAGGGGAAAGCCCCTCGTGAGAACTCGCTCACTATCCTGAGAACAGCATGTGGGAAACCGTTCCCATGATTCAATTATCTCCACCTGGTCCTGCCTTGACAGGTGGGGATTATTACAATTCAAGGTGAGATTTTTCCGGGGGTGGGGGGGGGGGGGGGGGGGACAGGGAGCCAAACCACATCACCTTTTAACCAGATCCTCCTGCCTTCAAATCAGGTCAGGTCAGATGACCCATTCCAGATTCTATGGATTCTCATTTCTTAAGTGTCTTCTCTCTGACATAACAAATCAGCTACAGTCCAGTTGCAAAACTCAGAAAAAAGCACAGCTATTTTTTTTTTTAAACTCATAGGGATTTATGAGAAATTAGGACTTTAAAAATTTGATGAAAGTATCAGAAGAGAAGCCTCTAGGCGAGATCTCTGGGAATTGTTGCTTGAAAAACACCACAGCATGGACCAAACCAAGAAATGTTCACCTGTGGCACAATCTGGAAGTTGAAGGATCAGGAATGTACACACCAGCTATTAGCTTCAAGACCTTACTGCACTGATTGCAATCCATGAGACAGAAAGCTTTCCCCAGTCTGTTTTCACTGGGAAGATGATGCAATCAATGAATCAATCAGGAAGTCCCTACTGGAATTTTAGACTCCAGAACTGTATAACATCTGTTGCATTTACACAAGAAAAATAAAAGGCTGTCCTTCTGCTTCAGTCTTTCTCCCACTTAGTTTAAAATCCATGTCAGTTTGAGAGCACATAATTAGAAAAATCAGTCACATCCAGAAACCAATCTGCATGGGATTATGGAAAATGTCACATTTATTATTACAGTCTTCACTGAACAGGATGCACTAGATGCCTAGCAAGCCAGTGTAGCATAATTCCACAAGTACCTTTCTGTCTTCCTCAGTATTTGACACTGAGGATCACACCCCTGTGTGAAGCACCATCCTCTCTTGAGTTCTATGATGCTATACTTTTAAATTTCCTCTCACCTCCAGAACACATCCTTTTAATTTTTTATTGCTCTCTTTCTTTCCTTTATTTATAATTAAATGTTGGAAGATTCACAGCCCTCCATCTCAGACCACAATTTTGTCTCCTTCTCCAGATAATATCATTTGCTTATCACAATTCCATATGTCCAGCTCCATGTATTATTGGTGCTATAGTTTAGCCTATCCAATTTTCTACCAAATATCTCCAATTCTGTGTCTCTTTAAGATCTCCAAATTAAGCCGGGCGCAGTGACTCACGCCTGTAATCCCAGCGCTTTGGGAGGCCGAGGCGGGCGGATCACGAGGTCAGACGATCAAGACTATCCTGGCTAAAGCGATGAAACCCCGTCTCTACGGAAAATACAAAAAATTAGCCGGGCGTGGTGGTGGGCGCCTGTAGTCCCAGCTACTCTGGAGGCTGACGCAGGAGAATGGCGTGAACCCAGGAGGCGGAGCTTGCAGTGAGCTGAGATCGCACCACTGCACTTCAGCCTGGGCAACACAGCCAGACTCTGGCTTTAAAATAAATAAATAAATAAATAAATAAAAATCTCTAAATTAACTATGCAAAACTGAATTTTTGAATCTTCAATTATTGCCTCCATATTATTTAAAACTACCCTACTTCTTGACCCTTCTTTCAGTTTCAAACAGATCAAGGTCTTTCCCATCCCAGGGCTTTACACATGATCTTCTGGACTTCTGCATGGCTGGTTCATTTTATCCTGTTGGTCTCATTTAAAATTTTATTTTCTCTTTAAGGTCAAGAAAGACTCTGGCCACTTTAGCTAAATTAGTAAATCTATTATTCTTTTATACTCTATCTCAGACATTTTTGACTGCCTTCATTTTTTAAATTTTTTTTAAACGAATGTATTTATTATAAACCTTCCCCTACAAGGGAAAACTTGATCCTCTACTGTAGTAGTAACTTGTGGTACTGTAGGAACCTGATCTTCTGCTGCAAGGGATTGGTAAGTAACTTGACCTATTGTGTTCAATGCTGAAAACTTAGTACCAAGTATAGTGTATAGGATGCTGTTGTATGTTTAATATTTGTTGAATAAATAGAAAACAATAAGGATAGATAAGTGAAAAGTTCTGTAGGCACTATATCTTCTTCAAAGTAACATATTATAAAATAGAAGTGCAAATTCTTCTTGCTTTAAAAATATTCATATCATTTTCAAGTGGGTGTTTATTTTTTCCTTTTTCTTTTTATCAAGTGGATCTTTCTTATTACCGTTCTTCTTTTCCTATTTTATTCATCCCACATGTCAGGAGAACCTATACATTCCTCTTCCTACTTGGGGCTAAGGGTTTTATCTTATTTTCAGAATTATACTTTTTACAGTAGGAGGTTTCTTACTAGGTATCATTTTGTGTATCAATATAAGTTCATGTTAAAATTTTTAACTGAAAACAATTTCAAAAACTATGCAGGATATGAGTTTTCACTCTATATGCAAGGAACAAGTTAATCCATCACAGTTTCACAGGTGCTGGCAGAAGAACAACACACCTGAGTCAAAGATAAAGGGCTGTTTATTACAGTAATAGCAGTATCTAGAGTATCATCAGTTTCTTATTCTGGTTTTTGAAGCCCAAGTTCCCACAAGACAGTGAAATGCATCCGGATGAAGCCTGCACATGCAGTAGATTGTGTAACAGGAAAGGGATCCGAAGTTCAGGGAGCTTTCATCTAAAATGGCAGTAAACAAACTTGGCTGGTATTTTCCCTAGAGGGAAACACATTCTGTATTATATTGTACAGTAAACAAACCTGCCATTTTCTCCAGAGGGAAACATTCTCCCAATTTTTCAACACTGCTCTACAAACAAACATCCTTCATAAGATGATTGGTGCTTCAGCTTGCAGAGCATGTAGAATGTGAGAGACCTATGGAGAACTGTAAAACTTTCAGTAATGTAATTATTGTAAGCAAGTCTCTCATTAAACTGTAAAATGTAAGCTACTCATTCATTCATCAGTAAATACTTACTGAAGATCTGTTGTATTCCAGGATACAACCCTAAAGAGACACAGCCCTTGACTTCATAGAGCTTATATTCTTCTATACAGATATAAATAAATGAAAAACAAATATATTAAAAATACATTATGCTATGATAAGATATATGGCATGACATGAAATGATGTGTTGTAACAACATAGTATCACATCATGTACTATGTTAAGTAAATATGCTTATAAATCCATTTTGTTTCTAAGAAGGTCAGAGATAGTATGTTTTAAATAGAAAAAATTATTTTCACAGCAAAGAAAATTCTAAAAGGATATTTCTGTTACTAATTATAAATGGGCTACTCTTTTTTTTTTTTTTTTGTGATGGACTTTCACTCTTGTTGCCCAGACTGGAGTGCAGTGGTGCTATCTCAGCTCACCACAGCCTTCATCTCCTGGGTTCAAGTGATGCTCCTGCCTCAGCCTCCCTAGTAGCTGGGATTACAGGCATGCGCCACCACATTGTACTTTTAGCAGAGATGGGGTTTCTCCATGTTTCTCAGGCTGGTCTTGTCTCCCAGCCTCAGGTGATCCACTGGCCTCCACCTCCCAAACTGCTGGGATTACAGGTGTGAGCCACCGTGCCCTGCCATGGGCTACTCTTTTTAAAAAGACTGAAAATTTTAAGAATTATTTATATTTAATTAAACAATTTCATAGTAAACTTAAAACATGTTAGTGTGTTGTAAAATCAAACAACTACATGAAAATAAATATAAAAGTATTTAAAACAAATGAATAATTGACCTACATTCCCTAGAACTTTTAACTGATGCCCAGACAGTGTCTCATGCCAGGCAGTGCATCTTCCTTTGAGAGGTTCAGTTGGTCATACCACCCACACGTTTTTGATCATTACCTACATATGCAGTGGTCATGTCAGTAGCTAATTGCCCACGTTAACTTTCTTCATTTTTCTTGTTAAAAAGAGATTTTTTTAAATGAGCTCAATATATCAGCCTTTTTAGCAGAATTATTAATAGTACGTATACCCTCATTCATTATTTGGTGTTTCTTTTTTTCTGAGCTCTTCCTTCCCTGATAAATCTGTAAAGCATCTCAAAGACTGCTAAAAATCATTTTGCTCTCACTTTACTTTGCTAACACTTTTACCTGCAAGTACAAAAAATACCTACTGTATAGTCTATTCTTTCTTTATTCTGACCTTAAGTTGACCAAATTTGCCAAATTTATTCACTTGAATTTTAAAGCTTAAAATACTATTTTTAGCACAAGCAGAATAGAATAAGGCTTTTTTTTTT
>NC_045441.1:108788568-108817032 GCF_002776525.5 Piliocolobus tephrosceles
AGATGGAGTCTTGCTCTGTCATCCAGGCTGGAGTGCAGTGGCACGATCTCGGCTCACTGCAAGCTCTGCCTCCCGGGTTCACGCCATTCTCCTGCCTCAGCTTCCCGAGTAGTTGGGACTACAGGCGCCCGCCACCATGCCCGGCTAATTTTTTTTGTATTTTTTAGTAGAGATGGGGTTTCACCATGTTAGCCAGGATGGTTTCGATCTCCTGACCTCATGATCTGCCCGTCTCGGCCTCCCAAAGTGCTAGGATTACAGGCGTGAGCCACTGCGCCCGGCCTCCACATACTCCTCTTAAATAACGAATACTACATGACTTTGAAAGCCAGTTCATAAAAATGTCATGAACTCCACTTTACTCTTTTGGAACATTTTCCTTTGAAACCCAGTCACCATTCATACAGACACCAAAGCAACTCACAGAAGCCTACCTGGAGAGGAAATGATGCCCCAGCTGACAGCCAGCCAGCACTAACTTGCCAATGAATTGCCCCATTTGGGCCATCTCAGCTGATGTTGTATTCATCAGAGAAAAGATATCCTTACCTTTCCTGCCCAAACTGCAGATTTTTGAGCAAAATTAATGATTAGGGTTTTTTTTTTTTTTTTTTTTTTTAAATCAACTGCGTTTTGAGGTATTTCTTTAACACAACAACAGCTGATCCATTTCTGGCCTCATGTATAGCAGTGGTTCTCAAATGAGGATGAGTTTGCTCTCCAGAAGACATTTGGCAATGTCTGGAGGTATTTTTGGTTGTCATAACTGGAGTGGGATGCCAGTGGCCTTTGGTGAGTTGGGGCCCAGAATGCTATTATACATTCTACAATACACAGGACAGCTCCCCACAACAAAGATTATCTGGTCCAAAATATCATTAGTATCATGGTTGAGGAATACTTATTTAAAGGTTCCCTTGAAATAAAAATGGCAGGCAAATGTTAAGTAAATCTCAAGCCTGGCAAAAGTAGCCTGTATCTCATTGTATTATGGCAACCCCCAAATCCCAAATACCCAAATGACAGGACAGGATAGGACAGTTGTTAGGATAGGACTACTCTCCAGAAGAAAATTTCAAACAATGCCCCTCTGGAAGGTCATCACAGGAGACAATGGATAAGAAAGGGCATCTCAGTAGTAAGAATTCAGTGCATCCGAAATGGAAGACCAAGAACCTAATTCCACCCCTAGGAAAGTTAGCTCTTATGTTCTCAGTACTGCCTGATATAATATTTGCTGTGAAACAGTGTGGAACAGAACAGATTGCTTTTGTTTTTTCCCAAGAAGTTTTACTGTCACTACCTTGCTTTTGTTTCCCCAAACAGAAGCAAGTTTATTTGTAGTGGGTTAAATAATGTCCCCCCCAAAATTCATATATGCCCAGAACTTCAGAATGCGACTTTATTTGCAAATAGGGTCTTTGCAGATATAATTAGTTAAGAGGTAATATTGAACTAGGGTGGGCCCTAAATCCAATGACTAGTGTTTTTATAAGAGAAAGGAGAGGGAGAGTCAGACACAGACACAGACAAACATACAGAGAAGATAGTCATGTGAAGAACAAGGCAGAATTGGAGTATTGCAGCTACCCCAGTTGAAAACCACTGCTTTGCATGATGCCAGAAATGGATTGTCTGTTGTTGTATAACAAAATACCTCAAAACTTAGTAGATTTAAACAACCAAAACTATTAATTTTGCTCATAAATCTGCAGGTTAGGCAGGAAAGGCGGCAAGGATACTTTGTCTCTGCTGCATACAGCATCAGCTCAAATGGCCCAGCTGGGACACTTTCTTGGCAAGGTGGTGCAGGCTGTCAGCCGGGGCATCAGTTCCTCTCTAGCTAGGCTTCTAGACTGGGTTTCAAAAGAAAATGTCCAAGCAGGAAAGTGGGTGACTGGGTTTCCAAAGAAGATGTCCAAGCAGGAAAGGCAAGCCAAGGAATGCCAAGGAT
Source organism: Piliocolobus tephrosceles (assembly GCF_002776525.5). NCBI lineage: Eukaryota > Metazoa > Chordata > Mammalia > Primates > Cercopithecidae > Piliocolobus > Piliocolobus tephrosceles. Next base: position 108,790,523 of record NC_045441.1, read on the forward strand.
TTCCAGCAAACACTAGAAGCTAGGAAGAGGCCAAGAGAATTCTTTCCTAGAACCCTCAGAGGGAGCATGGCCCTTCTGATACCTTGATTTCAGACTTCTAGCTTCCTGAGTCAAGAGATAATAAATTTCTGTTATTTTAAGCTGTCTAGTTTGTAGTAATATGTTATGGCAGCCCTTGTAATCTGATACACCCACTTTACATTGTTTAAGTTGGCTGTTGGTTATGTTTATCATTTAGCTTATTTGAACAGAATCATGATAAACCACATATAGACCTGATTGAGACTAATTTGTATCATCCAGATATCCTGGATTTAGAGTTAGATGCAGTTGTTATCTTTGAGATGGGAAGAGTTAAATTTTTGTTTATACATGAAACAGATGTATTTTGGCAAAGCTGGGGGTGCATATGAATGAAGAAAAGGCATGTTGCTGTATCAAGAACACAAGGAATAGATGTAACTGGGAATTATTATTCTTTTCTGTTTAGAGCAGAGATCCCGCATTAGCTCTCTGAGATTCCTTATTCTGTGAAGTTTGGTGAGTACACAAGAAACTGTGTCTATTTGCTCCATCTCAATCATAAGCCCCTCCTGTCCCCATTAGTAACCATTTTCCTTATATTTTAGCCAATTACTTCTTGCATTTTTAAAGAATTTCATTATTCAATCATGTATCCCTAGACACTATGGTTTAATTTTATCCTTGCCTATTTTTAAATAATTGATATGTCTTTTTAAGTCTCCTAATCTATAGGTACTCCTTTCATCCCCTTCTTTTCCTTACAATTTTCTATTGAAGAACAAAGATCATTTGATCTGTAGAGTTTCCTGCAGTCTGGATTTTGCTGATTTGGTGTTCTTGGAGTAGTTCAATATGTTCTTCTGTCTATGGCATTTCCCGCCAATTGGCAGCTGGATACAAAGACTGGACCAAGTTCAGGTGTTATCCCTTTGGTTGACCTATGGGAGGTGTTTGATACATAATGTCAGATTGTGTCTCTTTTTATGATGGCAGCAGTCAGCAATACTGATTTTACTCATTGTTTTGAAATGGTGATATTCTAATTCTATCATTTTTTAATGCATTAATTGGAGTACTTTCTATAAAGAGGTACATTCTAATATTTGGTTATCTAGTGGTACAGTTCATATTGAAAAGACACAATAAATCCTTGATTCTTTCACTTTACTTACTAATTCTTTAGATCATTGAATGCTTCCCTATTATTCTTCAAAGATGGCTGGTTTTTAAAATATTATTATGAATTTATAGATATTTGATGGGTTTTAATTTACTGTAATTGTTATCATTATGGAAGCTCAAGTTGACCCATTTTCGGCTAGCAAGAGACTCTTCAAGCTGGCTTAACTTCTTTTGACAGGATCCCAGTAGTTTTTCTTACCCTCCTTGCTCTCTTCTATGACAACATGTTTTATGCTTAACTTACACATTTGCTGCTTTAGACCTGGAATCAGTTATTTTCCATGAAGTTCTAGGTTCCTTTCAGTGAAAATTTTATTTCAAGATCACAATCTGGGTTCTAGAGATATTCTTTGCTACTAAGTTAGTCATTGTAGTCCTTCTCTGTGGAAAAAGCTAGTAAATAGAGAGAAAGTCAAATTCAAAATTATTATAGTTTTAGAAGTTTAGATTAACTTCTTTCTTATACACCTCGAATCCTGGTTGTCAAGATTACAGGGGATGATAAAATTAGACTATCCCCTGATTACTCATTTGTCTTACTTCCTGTTACATGCATAGCAGCAGATTATGCTAATATTACCACCAATATGAATATTGAAAGTCTGTTAAAATTTTTATATGCTTTCCTCCCATTTTATTTTTATTATATCTACATTGTCAGATCATATGGTTAATATACATTACACTCGCTCCTTTTTGTTCCTCATTTAGTTTTTGTTCTATAGGAGTCATCTATATAGTTAACACTCACCTCCTTATTTCAATATCTCTCCAGTAACTTTGGTTGTGTGAAGCTCATTCTCTATAGATTCCTCATAAAGGGCTGAAGGGATCAATATTTCTTGAGTTCTTGCATGTTGATAAAAGTTTGTCTGTGTCCCTTACGCTTGAAAGTCACTTCATATAAAATCTTTGGCTCACAGCATCTTTCCTAAATATCTTGTTTCTCCATTTTTTCTGAGCTAAAGGATTACTATGTCAGATGATAATATAATTTTCTTTCTAAGTTACATACATTTTTAAAAAATCTACAAACCCAAAGGATTTTTCCCCCATTCTTGAAAGTCCAGTAATTTTACTAGGTTATGCTTTGGTATTGATTTTTCTGAGTTGATAGTCTCAGGCATGTACAGCAATTGTTCAATATCTAGTTTTAATTTTTTTTTTAATTCAAGAAAGACTTCTTTAATTATAGTATTTAGTTTTTGTTTTGTTCCTTTGGTTTGGTTTTCTTCTTCAGGGATTCCTATTATCCTTGTGTTTCACATTTTTAGTCTGTTTTCAATACTTGTTACTTTCTCTAGACTATTTCTTTTTCAAATATTATTCTGTTTTACCTTCTATTGGTCTTAACTATTATTAGTTTTTTGCTCTTTTATTCTTTTACTTTAGTCTTCTTTTGTTAATATTGTTTTCTTCATTTCTAATTTTTTCCTAAGTTCTCTCACCTCACTTCTGAGTTTTTTAAATTCCGATTTGTGTGATCCTTTACATATATTATCTTGTTAATGCCTTTTAGCTTGTTTTAAAATAATAGCCTATAGTTTTGTTTTGTGGACACATTTTTCTGATGCTCTTTCACTATCTGTAATGATGTTATGCTGCTCCTTTTTTCTCTTTTTTTGTTATGACAACTTTGTATGGAATTTTATCTTGATAATTTACTATTGCTCATTTTCATGTGGTATTAGCTTTCCTGAACTTTTATAATAAGGCAAAGTTCAGGAAATATTGCCCAACTCTAGAGAGCTCCATCTTTCTTTGTTTTTATCTTATTTTATTTATTTATTTATTTATTTATTTATTTATTTATTTATTTATTTATTTAAGAAGGAGTTTTGCTCTTGTTTCCCAGGCTGGAGTACAATGGCGCGATTTTGACTCACTGCAGTCTCTGCCTCCTGGGTTCAAACGATTCGCCTGTCTCAGACTTTTGAGTAGCTGGGATAGCAGGCATGTACCACTATGCCTGGCTAATTTTGTATTTTGAGTAGAGACAGGGTTTCACCACGTTGGTCAGACTGGTCTTGAGCTCCTGACCTCAGGTTACCTGCCTGCCTCGGTCTCCCAAAGTGTTGGGATTACAGGCGTGAGCCACTGCACCTGGCCTCCTTGTTTTTATAAAGTGCTACAAATAAAAATAAATAAAAAATACAGCAGTACTTTTGAGATTTCCTGATACTGCTCCCCTCTCTGGCTGTTGAACATTTGAAACATGGTCAGTGTGACTGAGAAGCCAAATTTTAAATTTTAATTAATTTTAGCTCATTAAAACTTAAATAAAATTAATTAAAATTGAAATAACCACATGCAGTTAGTGGCTACCAAATTGGATGGCGCCCCTCTAGGCTTCCTTCCATTGCCTCTACTGCCCCATCCTACTCAATTTTGATTTCTCTCTAAGCAATTTCTGATTGTGGAAACTCATCCTAGAAGAGTCCTGGAGGGTCAGCTTTGACATAGCACAAGGGCTAGATGGCTTCATTCCCTCCCTTCAATCCTTTTTACTTTTCCAGCTGCTATTATAAAATTGCCGTGAAATGCTTTACAATAAATAACTGGAGGAGAGCATTCTAGTTCTTCCATCCATCAGACATCACCCCACTGTTTTCTTCCCTCCTTAAAACATAATCGTTTATGCATATATGTCTTGTGACTTTCGGTGGTTTGCCCTCATCTCTTGTGTTTTGGGGTTTATGAAGATACCTTATTACCGAGTTTTTTGTAAAGTTTGTCCCTGGGCATTCGGTTTATTCGGTTTTGCTAATTAGTGGATCTGGGTTTTTTTTTGTTGGTTTCTTAATGTAGGCTTTTGTAGAGATTGAAAATTACACTGCCACTGCTCTGTCCCCCTAAAATGCTTGAAATAATATATTTTTAAATAAGGTTTTTTCATTTAAAATAGTCATACTAATCATGGAATATTTTTAAAAGGAGGAAAGAAATCCCCATGGACCCACCAATCAAAGGCAAACTGCTGGTGACATTTTAGCGTATTTGCCTCATGTTCTTTTTCTATGCATGGTATATTTTTGTATAGCTGTGAGCATACTGTATATACAATTCCATATTATATTCCGTTCCTCTAACATTATAATTGTTTTCCATTACAAACGTTCCTAAGTATCATTGATCAGTAACTATGCTAAATCTATCATGTGGCTCATCCATTATTTACTCAGCCAATCCCCAATTTTTGGTCAATTAAAAACGTTATGGGATATTAATTTGCTCTAAGCTACATTGTCACCTATTTTCTTAAAAAAAAAAAATGCCCCTAGAGAACAACCTGTAATCTTACACAAGCTGCTAATGAGGAATAATAGCTGTGTCAGACTCACAAAGGCGTTCCTATGACAGGTGTTAATAACTGATTAACATATCTAAAGAGGCCTCTTGGGATCACATTAATAATTGACGAGACAGGTGTATCATTTTCCTCTTGAAATTTTTACCTCATCTAGTATAGAAAAGTTTTCAATAATTATTTTCCCTGGCATATGTAGTGTTTACTCTGTGTGTGTATTTATGTGTGCATATGTATATATGTTTATGTATGTGTACTTGTGTATGTAGCATCACCTGTATCTTCAGTCCGGATGTTTCTTTTGTCCACCAGACTCAGATCCTATTGGCTTTGCCAAATCAATACATACGAAACAAAACCTATTATCTTTCTCAGTCAAATTTTCTTCTCCTCTTTTGTTTTTTACTTCAAGGTGTGTGTTATATCCACCAAGTTGGTGACCCAAAATAGATTTCTGAAAGATAGGAAAATAGAATCCTAATGGATTCCTTATCCTCTCCCTTTTCAAGAATCAGTCAAGTCCAATATTTTCTACCTCTTTAATATCATTGATAAATCCTTCTAACTCTCCACACATTCCTACTGCTTTACTTAGGCCCTCATCATGTTTCTTGTGGGCTATAGCTAGAATCTCCTGATTAATTTTCCATTCTTTAGACTTGTCCCATTCATTATCCACCACCATTCCTAGCAATAAAATAAACATCTACAACTTTTTGCTCAAGTGGGGTTTCTGTAATTTAAATAGTTTTTGAAATGTTCAGAAACATTGAGTACACCAGAACACATAGAGTGGAGCAATAGACAATGGTGCCTACTTGAGGTTAGAGGGTGGGAGGAGGGTGAGGGTCAGAAAGGTATCAATTGAGTACTATGCTCACTACCTGGCTGATGAAATCATTTGTAAACCAAACCCCAGGAACATGCAATTTAATCATGTAACAAACCTGCACATGTACTCCCAAACCTATAATAAAAGTCAAGGGAAAAATGTTCTCCAATGTCGACAGAAAGAAAAATCTTCTGCTTGTACTTCCTAAGCCTCTTCCTTTGCTAATTTCCTTATAACATCTGCAACAGAGATAGATATCCTTGGAGGCATTTGGAAAACTCTTATTACTCCCTATAAGTTTGGGCTTTAGTCTATGTGTTGTCCTTTGTGTCTCTCAACTGGCGCCAGCTTCAGCTAATTGAATCAGAAGTCTAAGCTTATCCAAGCTGGGCTATTTAAAGTCTTTCTGTTAGAGGGATTGAAATCCCAAACTGGGTATTTTAATTGAACTAAGGTGATGTCAACTAATGAGCTGAGATTGCCTTTATTGGTTGCCCATGTGTGCAGGAAAACAGAGTCTTCAAAGAGAAAGAGCTAAAGCTGATGGAGGTCAAGCAGCAAGATGAGAGACCACATGACTCCAGTGAAGCAGTAGATTCCTTGTTCCAGATGTTGGTAAATGCTTGGTCTAGTTGCAAATGCATCTGGCCCTTGAGTTTTGCAACATAGCTCTGTATCCTTAAAATAAAATGCCACCTTTTTAAAAGTAAACTAGCTCGAGGGTTACTATTACTTGTGATATAGTTTGTATATTTGTCCCCACCCAAATTTCATGTTGAATTGTAACCCCTAATGCTGGAGGTGGGGCTCACTGGGAGGTGTTTGGATCATGAGTGGCTTGGACCATCCCTTTGGCGATAAATGAGCATTCTCTCTGAGTTCACAGGGGAGCTGGTAATTTAAAATTGTGTGGCACACCTCATCCTCCCCTCCACACACATTCTTTCTCTCTTGCTCCTGCTTTTACCATGTGAAGTGCTTGCTCCCACTTTGCCTTCCGCCATGATTGAAAGCTTCCTGAGGCCTCCCCAGAAGCTGATGCAGAAGGTATGCTTTCTGTACAGCCTGTAGAACTGTGAGCTAATTAAACCTCTTTTCTTTTTACATTACCCAGTCTCAGGTATTTCTGTATAGCAGTGCAAGAATAGCCTAATATAACTTGCAATCAAGGGTTTTAACTAAGACACTTATTCATCTTCCAAGACTAAGCCAAGGTTACACTTTTCTAAAGATTTTTACAAATCCCAATACCACCTTCTCCCTGACTCTCAGGGGTGCTTCCCTCTACCTGTAACACTTCATTACTCTTACATGCCTGCTACTCCCATACTAATCTATAAACTGCTAAAGAACAAAGGGAATGTCTTATGTATTTTTACATCTCTCCAGTGATCGTTACGATGAAGGGTACATAAATGTTTAACACATTTCCCTCATCAGATATTATAATTTGACAGCATAGAAACTGAATTTAACCTGAATAAATATTTTGTTCTCTCTCTCTCTTTCTCTCTCTCCTCTGTCTGAGTGTGTGTGTGTGCCCCTGCACATGTGTGTAAAATCTAATATTTTTATTTACTTTTCTAAGGATAAAGATCTTAAGAACATTCCTTAGTATTATTCAGTATAGTATATTGATTTCCTCTCTACTTGATTCAAACAGCAGAGTTGGGCATTTATTTGGCTGATGTTTTCATAAGCTTTGTGGAAAAGTCAAGTCCAACATTGACTAAAGCACTCTGGTGGAAACAAAGTGAGATAAAATTATAAAGTAATATCTTTCCCCACAACTGCACCAAAAATGCACTTTCCAAAGTCACCAATGATCTCCTTTTTGTTAAATCCAAAGGGTATTTGACCCTTTTCTACAATTTGACATTTGTTAACTAATTTCTTCTTCAATTTCCTTTCTTGATTTCAGGGATTTGACTCCTAATTTTTTTCTTACCCTTAATCTAGCCCTTATCTCTTTCATGTGTTTCTCTTGCTCATCCTTGCTCACTTGGTGTCTTTGATATTCTTCTCTTTTATTTTACTATCTCCCAGGTTCATCTTACTTCTCGGCCTTTAATTATTTATTTATGTAGGATGGGAACCCCTAAATCAGCACTCTAGTCCAGGTTTTAGGATGCATATTTGTATACTTCATTTCAATGTCTCAGTCTTAAACTCAATATATTAAAAATCGTATCCTTTATGTCTACCACCAGCGCCAAAGAAAGCACAACTGAACAAAACCCTGACTGTCATCCTATATTTTCTCTCTTTCTGAGCCATCCATAGAGGTGATCAAGATAGAAATGTGTGCCATCTTCTATTCATTCCACTGTCATCAACTACATGTAGTCATCAAACCATGCCAGTTCTACCTCCTTAGTAACTGTAGCTTAAAACCTGAATAACTGAACAAAAACTTGCAATTTAATTCTTTTGACACTTATCTACCTCAATTTTATTTTTATAATTTATACATAATCTATAATTACTTTTCTATAATTGGCACAGTGATAATTCCAGATAAAACTCGCTGAATTTCTATTTCCATCCTTGTCAATGATACACACACAATGTAATGGTGAGAGGGTTGGGAGAGAAGAATGGGAGAAAGGCAGAAGTTGACCATTAAAAAAAAATGTTTCCAGATGGTTTTCTTAGTGTCATCTCTGCAACCTCAGCAAATAAGGGTCCAAAATTCATGTTACAACATTTGTTTGATGCCTTATTTAAATTGCTTTACTGGACATTTTCCATCTGTTAAGCTCTCTGAAAGAAACAAAATTGCCTTGTCATAGCTAGACCTCATGTTCCTGTACACTTACAGAGGGCAAACTTTGCAGGGGCCCACAACTTTCAAGGTGATTTGGGAAAATGATACAGAAAAGTTTTACATCAACTGAAAAGAAAAATGCATAACTCATTTTGGTAATTTCAGTTTTAATTCTTAATAGGATAAACAAAACATGCACATTATAAATCAAGGCTCTGTGTTAACAATCAAGTAAGCAGAGTTGCAAGTATTGGCTAAAATGAATTTTGGATATTTTTAGCTACCAAATTTCTAGAGGCAAGGTAGACATACATCGGGACCTGAATATCTGCATTATTGGGGAATTTCTGTTTCTTTGTTTTATATTGTTTTGTTATTTTTAAAAGTAGGTGTCAAATTATGTCACCTGCTGTCTGAGCAATGTTATTTTTTGCCATAACCACAAATTGAAGAAAATTGACTGCTCTTTTTCCTTAGTCAACATGCTCTGCTTCCAGCCCCAAACATCTTTGAGAAGTTGTTTAGATTCATGAGCAATGCCTCTGTCCCCAACAGGCTAAGACATTAGGCGTGTCCCTGCACCTCTGGAGTCCTCAGTTCTCCGCAAAATGAGGAAGCTAGACTAAGTAATCTTAGGCTCCCTTCCGGACCCACCAATCTGATGGTATTAGATGCAATTGCTCCTGAATTAGGGCATGAAATGAGTTCAGCTCTGGTGCACCAATGTGATGACTCTGCGTCATCAAAGCCTGAGCACGCGATAGGCCTAGCACCATTTCACACAACACAAAGGGCAACCCTCTACTTCCAAAGGAATGACACAACCTGTTTCTGAAGTGATTCACATCATCTTTACTTTTGAACAACCCAATGCTCAGGAAACAATCTAGGAAACAATCTAAGAATCTTCACTGACGTTAGGGATGTAAGATACGGTTTCTTGACAGTATTTGGGATTTTGGAGAAAAGCAATCGAGGAAAGGGCATCTCCACAACGCAATAGTGAATTTAGTGCCCAAGGTCCATCACAGGAAGCCCTAACGATCCCTACAATCTCTCTCTCTCTCTCTCTCTCTCTCTCTCTCTCTCTTTTTTTCCTCTCTTTGCTCTGAAAATAAACTGAGAAGTTAGTTTGTAAATAAACTGAGAAGTTGGGATACCTATTCCCCTTGATCCAGATAAAAAGTCCTGGGCAAACACAGGTACAAACTGCCAAAATGGAAAAAGTTCTACTCTATCTTCAGCTAGAGGGAGGCTGGATCCCAGCTCTTTAGAAGCGGCCCGTGGACGCCCAGAGCATCCTCAGGGGACCAGGTCAGGGTCCCCGACCTTGCCCCGCAGGGCGCCGCCCCGGACGCGGCCCAGCCCTTCACCTTGCCAGCGCCGCGCTCGGGCAGCGAAGGTGCGGGCGGCGCTCGGTGATTGGCGGCGGCCCGGGACTGCCCGGCTGCCATTGGCTGCCCGGCCCTCTTTGTTCCCGGGTCCTTGCCGCAGGCCGGCTGCGGCGGACTGGGCGGCGGAAGTTCGACGGCGCCGGTCGAGTGGCTGCTGGGCGGCGGCGTAAGAGTTCCGCAGGTTCCCCGTGTCCGCAGCGGAGCCGGAGGCCAGCTGAGCCCGGCCGTGGGATCCCGGACTGGAGGAGGAGGGGACCCATAGGACGCATAAACATGGACCTGGAAAACAAAGTGAAGAAGGTAGGGGGGTGCTCAGGGGGGCGCTCGTGGCGGGCGGCGGCTGCACCTGCGCGGGTCGAGTGGTGCGCTGCGGCCGGAGGTGCCGAGGCGGGTGGGGCTTGCGGGCCGCCCGGCTCTGGGTCTGCGGTGTCCCGGGCCCAGAGACCCAGCCCCCTGGGTAGAGTAGATGCCCGCCGGCCCCGCCAGCTCCCCAAACTCGAGAGCGACAGAATTGGAAGCGCGAGCGAGGGCGGGTGCGGGGCCCTTCTCTCCCGTCTCACGGAGTCCCAGCGGTTGGAGGTGTTGGAAACTTTACTTGTTTTAGCTCTGCCTGTGTCTCCTCGAAAGGACGAGCTTAGGGCGAGTGCGGGCGAGACCATGACACTTCCTGGCTCAGGAAGTTCAACTTCATTAAGCCTTTGTGGTTTAGGGCTCTGCTGTGCTTTGACAGCTCAGACCTCCTCCCTTCCAGCTGGGCTGCCTGGGGCGCTCTAAAATGAGTGTTGATTTAATGCACTGCCTTCGCACCCGTGCTGGTGATAACTTCTAATGTGAATTTTTTTTTTTTTTTTTTGGTCATTCATTACTTGTCTACCGAAGCACTGCCTCCCTCTTACGGAATTATCTGTCAAAGAGCGCATTCTCCCTGTTTGGCAGGAAGTCCCAAAGGGCAGTTGTCACCAGCGTCTCAGCGCAGGGAGACATTTCCAGCCTGGCTGCTGCCTCGCAGGCATTGGTACCGATGGCCTTACCTGAGCCACTCCCGGGTTATGCGGAGCCTGGTGTCGCCTGGGAGAAAAGGGTGGGGACCAGACTGTGACTCAGAAGGAATGCTGATGTCACATTCGAGTGAATTGCCCTGTGCGAAAGTTCTCCTCGTTCCAGGGGATTTGCTCATATTTTACTTTGTGGTAAATTTAAGCTAGCTGTCCCTTATCAGATAGGGAAGTTTTGCAGAGGGAGGAAGGGAAAAATAAAAGTTTCTTTTTTCTCTTACTCATGGTTCCTAATATTCTTATCTTCTAAACACAAAGTTTCTAACTTGAGCATTAATTCTATTTTATGCCCAGAATTGGATTTTTGAAAATGGATAGAAAGTATTGTGTTAGGACTGCAGAGTTTTCGGTTAGGAAGCTATTGACCAATAAAAACTTGAAATGAGAAAACAGGTTTTTTTCATTCCTTAGGACTAAAATTCGCAAGCACTCAAAAAGGTATCCAGGAACAGAAAAACAAAAATTGTTGAGAGTAGCGTGATTGCATTCTATTCTCTTTCCATTTGGTTTCTTTCTTTTTTTCTTTTAAGTAACTGATATTTTTGGTTAATCTTGCTTGTCATGGGGGAAAAGCGGGGAAAGCATTTTTCTAGCTTAGCTTTCTGTTGATGAAGACTACATTCATTTAGTTTTCAAGTGGGTAAGAGCTACTTAATTTAGTACTTGTCTAAAACTTGAGGGGTCTTGTCCTTGCTTTTAAGTATTTATTTGAAGACAACTTTGTCAAAGTAAACATATTTTGGGCTGGCCAGGAAGAACAGGTGAAGCACAGGATTTTTAGGGTAATGACCCTATTCTGTATGATACTATAAAATGGCGGATACATGTAATTATACATTAAAATCCATAGAATGTAGAACACCGAGAGTAAACCCTAATGTAAACTATGTATGTTGGGGATAATGATGTGTCAGTGTGTTTCATCACTTGTGACAAATGTACAGCACTGATAACGGGATGTTGGTAGTCCGGGAGGCTGCTGGAGACAGGGAGGCATGGGGGAGGTACATAGAAACTTGGAATTTTCTGCTCAATTTTGCTGTGAAGCTAAAAAATGCTTTAAAAAACAAAGTCCATTTAATAGGGGAAGAAAAATCAAAGATATTTTTGAAGCTTTTTGAGACAAGGAGTAATTCTGAGAGAAAAAGTTCAAAGTTAAAAATTGTATGTGCTTGCAAAGGAAAAATCCAGACGTTGTTTATAAACAATTTCCTTAGAGTTTGAAAATGTGGATTATGATAAATAATGCCCTTGACATATGGTGTAGTTTTCCTCCTTTATCCCCCACTTTACTTTTACAAGTTATGTTTTCAACCAAGAATCTTAACTTCCTCTAATTCTCCTCCTCTCTGCCTCTACCACCCCAAAAAGAATTCCGTAAAATAAAGGTTTTAGAGAGAATCCCATGATACAACAAATCCCTGTTTCACTACGTTGTCTTCACTGATGATTCTTAGAACAGAATCCTCACCTGGTAAATTGGAAGCTATTAAAAAACTGCAAAGACGTCCTATTTGACTCCAGTTTGTGTGGGTCCCTTAATAGATTTGATATTTTAACAAAAAGTTTCCCAGTACAAAAGTTTGGAAATCTCAGGAATGTATTTCACCATCTTAGTCATACTCTCAAAAAGAAATTTACGTTCCTTTTAGCAATTGTTTTCTAACACATCCAAAGAAGGAAATATCACAAGACTATCTGATTTACCAGCAGAGTCTTCTCACCCTATTTTGGCACCTAGTTTTCAAGTCTCCTTTCTTTTTGACTCAGTTATACAAGAAAATTAATAGTTTGAATGTACCTTGAGAAAAGGCAGATTAAAAGTTGGAACAAAGACACAACCCTTTAAATACAACTAATATGACTTCTGTTTTAAGATGTGTGTCATTTTTTTCCTTCTAAAACTTTTACATTGTTGATTTCATGAAGAATTTCTTCCAGACAGATGAAAAGCATTTTTTTTCCACACTAACATTTCATGTAAAAAGAACTAAAGAGGATTGTCTTTATTAAGCAGTGATTGAGATAGATGATACTGTTATAAAATTCTTGGTTTGTAAAAGGAAAGCTCATCCACATCAGTTGTACAGATTGGGATTAATTACCAGTTAAAACCCACCATCACAAAGACAAAGGGTTTTTATAATTAGATTTTGCTATATTTTGTTTTGTTTGAAGTAAGCGAGCTGTTGCTAGGATGTGAGAGCTGGTTTGGTTATACAAAGTTTTTGTCTTAGTAATACTTTAGAGCAGAATTTGATTCTGTGTCCTTGCCCTGTCTTCTGAGTTACACATCTAGACCTCTTTCTTATTTTTTAAGTCTTTTGTTAATTGGCTTTGTGTCAGTATGGTCCATGTCTGCTTGGGAAAAACAGTGGACTTTGAGAAGGAGAAACAGTCTCATTTTGCGGTAAATGGTAAATCATGGCCAACAGCCAGCTGTTTTCCTCTTTCCTTTCTGTGTTACTCTCCCATGAGAATTACTTTTTTCAATTAAGAACATACCAACAGAGAAAGAGAACTTCAGTAATTTCCCTTTTACTGCTTGGAATTGCTGCAGGGCTTTAATTTTACCGTGTTCATTTTTTGTCTCCTCTCTAACCCCTTTATTTTGATTAATCCTAATATTTTGCATACTTTCTTAAGACTCTTATTTCTTTAATTTTACTTTTTAAAAATGTGGTGCATTTTAAAGATTACATGTTACCAAAAATCCCCATTCTCTGTATCCAAACTTGTTTTCAAAACCTTTGTCATTAGCCAAAAAAGCATAGTGAAACCAAGTGAATACTATTGGAAAGAGGACTGAACTACAGAGATTATTTCCATTGGAAATTAGAATGAGTTATTTGCCTGAGGTGGCCCCTGGTTGAAGTGGAAAAGGCAATATATAGTGACCTGGATGCTCAAATCTACAATTGGATTCAAGGCTTGAAAGCCACTCTTGCTGCAAGAATCATTGGCAAGGCTAAGGGTAAAGGTAGGGCAGGACACATCCAGGGCTTTGCTTTAGAGGTGTTCTGCCTCTCAGAACAAGTGCAGAAGAAAATGAATGGTCCTTCGCTGGGCTTTTATAAAACTATTCTCACCCATGGTGTGGTTCATTACATTGGCAGAATATGAAAAGTCCCTTTCTCTTAATTGTCCTGAATATTGGTTGGAGAAAAAACTATAGTAGGTTTTCCATTGATTGTGTTCCTTTATGCTGCCCTATGAAGTAGAAATAGGAATTTAGATGTCTACTGGCTATTACCTGTGTTCTATCAACTCACACCATGACTTTGCTTGTGCATGCCCATACTCCATCTACAGTTCTAAATTTTTTCCATCCTTCAAGGACCAACCCCTCACACTGCACACTCCTCTAGGAAATCTTTCTCCATGCTGCCACCTAGATGAAAAATATTTTCTTCTTTTCTCCTGAATTCCCAAAACATGTATTGGTAACACTTAGGACACTAATCACTCTCCACCTCTGGAATATACTTACCTGTTGTATGTTTCACCTTCTTACCTTGCTTACAAACTTCTTGAGAGATGAATCCATATCCTGTTATAGTTGCATGGTTATTTTGTTTGCTGTTCAAAGCAACCTTAGGAAGTAGGCCTTAGCCCCACTTTCAGGATGAAGAAACTAAAGTTTAGATAGTGTAATCTGAAACCTTTCTGTGGAGAACTTTACTATGAACTTCAACCATAATCTGAAGAAGCCATACTCCTTTCATCATGTCGACTAGCCTGAGTCTTATGTTCTTCATCTTGCTCACTAAATATATGTGGAATGGGAACTGTTATAAAAAGAGAAATAAAATAAGATACATTTCAACACTTTCACTCATGTTTTAAAGGAATCATATTTGAGGAAGTGGTTTATATTCCAATAAAATCACTATCCTACTAGTTTCTGTATTTTGTTTCTACTTTATCCATGTTGTATGTATTCCCTTTAGTGTAAGTTGCCATTGACATTCTTTGGGCAGAGGCAAAGTATACAAAAGTAAAAGTTTGTGAAAAGGAATTTCTGGGAAACTTCTACAGTCAAAGAAACAGCATAAACTTCAATAATATTCTCTACTTTATCTTCTAAATTTCTTCCAACTTCCTGACTTTTGGTGTGAGCCAATGATAATGCTGTCTCCTAACTATGTAAAATGGCCCTGGGTAACAGTGACGCTGTATTTGGCTCTCTGTTTTGTTAAGTTTAACCAATGGCATCTGGAACTATAAAGGGATACTCATGGTCTTTTCTCCCTGTTGAGCGCTGCAGTTGATAGAAAGCCTTACACATAGCATGAGTAGGCTACACCTCTTTTCCCTAGTAGGAACGTGTTCAGAGTACCTCTGGAGTGACAGTCCAGACAGCTAAGAATAGAGCAGCTAAAAAGAAACAACAGATAAACAAACAAACAAACAAAACCTCATAATATTGGGAGTAGAACTATTTTTTTTGTTTTAATTTCCCATTCTTCATGCAGAAACATTTCTTGTGAAGCTGAGAAGCTGTGCAAAACACCACAATGATCAGATATTTCACGAGGCTCTCATGGAGCTCCAGCATGACATCCAGCATTATGAGCATGGGATCAACATCATAGCTCAACAGTGTGCAACACGAGTTACCAAGAGGGGCCTTCTTAGTGGAAAGAGAGTGATAAATTGGTAACATGGAAGCTACTTCCTGTGTTCTTTTTCTGAGAACTAGAAGAAGGAATACAAGTTGGCCCCATGCTAATGTGTATATACCTTTTTTACATACCAGTCACCAAAGTGTGTTTAGAAATTAGGAAAGGTTAGTAAGTCTCCAGTATATATAAACATCTATAGTGTATGGAAAGGTCTTCCATAATATATCAGTTTTCTCACTTCCATTTATCAGTATAATATATTTAAAATTGCCCTAAGCTGAGAGTTGGTAGATCCAAGTCCACTGTTTTTTGTGATACTGACCACTGTGGCTATCAATTTCTATTTATATAAAAATCAGTAGGGGAACTAGATGATTTCTGAGACTTCTGCAAGTCCTGTGACTCTTTGATCATAGGAAATAATATCAGTAGTGTTTGGACGAACAGAGGCAGGATGGTGCACTTCTGGGTTCTTCTTCACCACCAACTCTTCCCATGTGTGCGAGAATGCAGCTGACGCCCAGGAAGGTGCAGATTAATCAGGCATGCACCAGGTGATGTCAATCCGAGGAGACCAAGATTTACCTGGTGGCACCTGCGGAGCGGCCCCCCTCCCCTGACATGCCCGTGCCCCGCCTATTGCCCTTCCACTCCTAGAAAAGTTGCTCCCAGCAGATGCGCCGGGGGCGGGCTTTCTCAGCCCCCACTCTTGTGAGGACTGTATTAGAAACTCCACCCCCCACCCCGCCCCAGCTCCGGTCCCTGAAGCTAGATGACCAAAGAATAAATTTGCAGTTTTGCTTTTAGCCTTGCCTACTCGCTGGTTCTTTTGTGCCCACTCTGGTGGTCTTAGAAAAACAAATCAAGTAGTCTACCACATGTAATGATCCACAGCGCTTTAAAATCACACAAATGAAGAACATATAAATATATGTGTAAATAAATACATAAAGGAGATGGCATAGTTTAAATGTTAGTGAATTCCATGAAGAACCTATAGATTGAACCAAATAATTTTTTTCCACAAATCTTAGCTCGTTTCAACTTGTTTGTACTTAATTTTCATAATACTTGTGGAGGTATTTGAAGATATTAGTTTAAGTTTAATTAATTTAAATCTGTAGTAT
This sequence comes from Piliocolobus tephrosceles, assembly GCF_002776525.5. Lineage (NCBI taxonomy): Eukaryota > Metazoa > Chordata > Mammalia > Primates > Cercopithecidae > Piliocolobus > Piliocolobus tephrosceles. The sequence goes on from NC_045441.1 coordinate 108,806,836, forward strand.
AAGGCTCTGAAGGCTGTAATAGTGTGGGTCCCATAAGTCTAGGAGTGATATATTACTTATCTTGGTATTTAATTATGGGAAAATGAAAAATAATGGAGCATTTATTTTCTTTAAAAGTTATCTCTCTCAAAATAAGGCTGTTAAAAATTTTTTAAAAATTTAAAAAAGAAAAAAAAAAACTATGTGAGTGCTTTTTTACATACATGCACTGTTCTAGACTCTGGGATTATAGTAGTGAACAAGAATGACACTGAACTTAAGCTTATGTCATAGAATTACACTATTGCAAGTGATGATAGAGCAATGTAAATGTTGAAAGTAAGCACAACTGGGATTATACCCATCAGTGAACTCTTTATAGGTTAGCAGTACACTACATTTCTAACACAGACAGCAATTTTGGTGGTGATCCCTGGGCTTGATTCTTGGTTTTGCAGACTTTGTAATTAGGGGTTCTTATTTCAGTTGTTTTAATTAATGGCAAATGTAAAAGAAATGGGAAAGCAGCTTTTACGTATTAGAATGTGAAAAAGATTATGAATGCATAAAGCTATACAAATACATCTGTAATATACACAAACTGTAAGTCTTCTGCCTGATTACAAATGCATTACAAAAGAGTCATTCCTGGATTTCCTGTTTGCAGTCATAGCTAAATTTTGTTTGATAACTACTGCCATGGTAACCAAAATTATGATTTTAAAAGAATTGTTTATTAAATCATTAATATACAGGAAATTATTTTACTTTTTACAAGGTGGTGGTATCCAGGGAAATTATATTATTAATTATGAAATCAACTTTTTCTAGGAGAGGAAGATAAGAAAACAAAAGACTAATCAAAAACATTTCAAAACCACAGATTTTCAGGATTTTAAAGAAAAATAATTTGGTAATTGATAACTTCACCACTATTCTTTGAGTAAATATCCATGTTTAAAAATTGCCTCAAACACTATTAGAGGATTAAATTTAGAAGTTATGCTTTTCAACTAGCCAACTACAATCTTTGACTCTCCTACAAAAGAGCTGCAGTTTAGTGTGGTTTTGTCAATTTTCTGTTCTAAGTGCCTGTCTGCCTAACATTCTAGTTAGATAATGGGGTATTAGAGCAATAAGGGTATGCATGACTATAATTTTCTAAGTATCACTGCATTTATTTTGGTCAAATTCAAAAAAGTAAAAGAGCATAGTTTAGAATTGCCAATTTCTCTGTTCCTTAGTCTGTTAGAATGGTGGGGAGTCTGCTCAGATTTGAGCATGGCTTAAAGTGGGAGAGCTTTATTAGAAGCCAGGCAGTGGGGATTGCTGAGATCTCATCTGCAAAGTTACTACTGTGTAAATATACTTAATCTGAAATGCTGAATTATCCTCAAACTATGAGTAATTCAACTTGTGTTTATCATTGTGACATTCTGGCCACTGTGAAAAGCTGTAAACAGGAGTTTCAGGGTGTTCAATGCATAGCTTTATCTGAGTAGCGAGCCCAGCAGAAAAGATGGGCTTTCAGCCCAGCAGAAATGCCTTGATATGGACTCAATTAATGCATCTCTAGCCACAGTGAACTTTTCCCTTGCCTTGTTTGATGATGAAGTGATATCATGTTTCATTGAAAAATGACCATGTAGATGTTAGGTGGATTTTTGTTTTTATATGAGCGTAATGTGACAGTCTTAACAGAATGAGTCACAAAGTAAGGATCAAGGATCTGATTTTTCCTTTATGAGATCCTGGCCTACAATAAAAATAACTTGGGGTTAAAAAAAGTTACCGTTTGTTTTTCATAGAGAATATTAAAAGTGCAGTTTAGATTTAAAACTACAGACTCTAAACTCCATATCTATCAGTATCACCTCTTGAGCAAAATATGGATGTCAGCTTTGATAGATTAAAAAAAAAAAAGGAAGGAAGAGTGAGCAAGACAGATGTGTAGGTTAACTACAGTGCTGGATAGAATGACGTAAGTGCTATAATACACTGTTTTTCTTATCTGGGATGAGAAACCTTTTTATAAACAAAAATTTATCATGGGCTGATGTTTTTAAAAACATAGTAAAAATTATTAAAACAAAAGACAAATACAGGACCAATTAAAAAATATTAAATGCAGGAGACACAAAATTATATGTATAGTAGTTCCTAATTGCCTACTGTCAGTTTCTCTGCCTATCTCATCACAGACAAGTGACTTACAGTTTGTGAACTGCCACTTTGAGTAGCACAGCAATAATAGAAATACAAACAACGGTTATGAAGTCTCAGAAGCAGAAGTAACTAACTTCAATTGTGTGGGTTGGGATTATTTTATCAAGGAAACACCTCCTGTAGAATAAAGAAGCTTTCATTAGGCAAAGAAAGCATTCTATAAAGAGGAAATAGCATGAATCAAATGTACCTAGCTGTGAAAAGTCAGTAAAACCACCATTAACGTTTTCAGTTTTGTCTCTCCTAAAATAAAGCTAAAGTAGATGAGTGGCAGTAATTTGTAATTTTTCCACAGTACAGGTTTGAATTAAAGACGTGTATCACTGAGCTAGTATAAGACCCTAGGCCACAGCTGAAGAGTTTCTGATCTCCTTTGACTTCGATGATTATTTAATACATTGGGTCATCTGTTGAGAGAGAGGAGGAAATTTCACAGTAGAGTCTAGCTTATGTAGGCTGATCTGGACTCTGAGCTGTGGACTGGGACCACATTGGTGCCTGGTTTTCATCCTCCTTAGATCAGTGAAGCAAACAGTAAAGGTCATGCCCAACTGAAGGAGCACCTTTTAAGCCTCTTCTTATGCCAAAGCAGTCACATGTCCAGTCCTGAAGTCAAGGAGAGGAGAAGTCTAGTCTAGCAACTATGAGGCTGTGGCAGGGATATGATGTTGAATACTATTACGTGGGAATGAAGGATTGGGACCATTACCTCAGTCTACCACGTGTACTACAGAGGGACAGTTGAATGTAGGGGCTTGAGGATACTTTTCTGAAGATCTTTCATGTATCAAGAGTATTCTGAGGTGATATTCTGTACAGTATCGCAGACTACACATGTTTCAAAGCAGGGTAGTTTTTGGTCATTCCGAAAAACTGTAGAGGAGAGTTAACTTTGCAATATCCCTTACTTGATTTTTAGGGTGTGCATTTTTCCATCTAGTCACTCTTCTGTTAGCTTTGAAACATAGACCTCTCCAAATTCATTCCATCCAGGCCCTGTGACTTCCGTGTTACATGAAGAAATGTAAAACTCATTTATTTGGGAAATGGCAAGTTGCCTAAGGTTTTGAAGGGGAATTACAAAATATTACCTTTTATATACTGCAACAAATGGAAAATATATTCTGTGAACATTCCGATAATATGGGTTAGACTCTATCTGTGGTAACAGAATAGAAGGTTATCCCAAGAGAAATGGCAGAATTTAAAGGTAAAAAGATGCAGGACAGATTTCAGTGGCCTAACTCCGCAGCTCTTTTAAGATGTCACTGGTAAACCAGTAGTGATGTTATTCATTGTTACTTTCTCATGGACCAGATGAAATTAAGCCAGAGGATAGAATCATCCTGTGGACCACCGTTGCCCACTTTTCTCTAACAGGGAATTTAAAGGGAGCAGCGCAGACTTTGACGTTTCCAGACATAGATTTGGATTTCACCTTTGATATTTGCTCAGTAGTTTGGCAACAGTTGCTCCTTGGTTTCAGAGATCTAATCTGCAAAACATGGATAGTACTTCTTTATTGGATTATTGTGAAATTAAATAAAGTAGTACTTGTAAACATGTAGAACAGTGCCTGACATATAGCAAGTACCTGATCAGTGTTGATTATTAGTGTTCTCTGATCAGTTTTAAAGGCCCTGGCCTTTATTAGCTGTGTGAATTTGGAAAAGCTACCTAGCCCTGTAAACGTTAGTATCCTCATCTGAAATGAGTTTCAACTGTCTACCTCACAGGGTTGTAAGGATAATCAAGATGAATATCTTAAAGCACAAAGTATGGTGCCAAAACATAGACAATAAACAAATGTGTCATAATCCTCTTCAAGAAATCCAATCTAGAGGGAAGAAAATCCTGCATAGATCTTCATGCTATTTCACAGACCCCTGAATATATCATCAAGAATTTTATGATGGCATGCTCTCAGTAAATTATTGCCACTTGGTGCTTTGTTGGACACAAAGAAATATCCCTTTAAAGTTCGATAATTGTGGGATATATTAACTTACTGGATTTAATATATCCTTTTGCTAATTTAAAATTTAATATATTTAATGTATCCTTTTGCTAATTTAAAAATTGTTCTGATTTTTATTTTTACAATGAAATTAAAGTTCATAAATATTTCCAGAACTTGAGTACCTACCATGTGCCAATCGCTATGCAAAGGATTCAAGGCTGTGTATATTAGGTTCCCTGAGAAAGCACTTGATTGAACACTGCAATGTATTGTGGTCCAGTATAGGAAACTGGTATGTTTCCCTGATTGGAATCTTCCTCAGAGTTTCTGAGGTAAATTACAGAAATGGTTACAATTCTTAGCAGCACCGTCCATTAAAAAGTGGAGTCTATTTTCCTTCCCTTTGAATCTGGACTGCTTTCTGACTTACTTGGACCAGTAGAATGTGGTAGAAGTGGTGTGTGAGTCCTAAACTTGGACCTCAAGAGACCTTGCTTGCTTCTATTGCTCTGTTGCTGGTATTTAAGTCTTCACAGCCTCCTACAGTGAAAGCTGTGGAAAGAGTCTTACAGAAGACTGTCCCCACTTGAATTACCCTGATATTCCTCTGTACATCTGAAAGAATCAAGAATCAATGTACTGAAACTTCTCTGATTTCATTGGTGGCTTAAGACTGAACCCACTTTCTACTCTAGGCGAATCTAATTTTGATTTTTGTGCTTGTTGTTCCATTAAAGTGAAGGAAAATTAAATTAACATGCAACTGCAATTTTATCTTAGTTGTAGATAGGTGGTATATGCATATTTTGAAAATTGTCTAATTTCCTTGAATCACTAGACAAATTTTAAGTGATGTCTATGTACCTTCTTTAGTGGTATAGTCTAAATATAGAGCAAAAAGTATGGTAATCCAAACTACTTCTCTGATACATCAGAAGTTAAAACATGGGTCAAAAATTAGTTAAGGCTCTTTGATTTATGCAGCACAATGTATCAATAAACATAATTCTTTTTTTTTTCCCCCAGAATAAGGGATGGTATGAAAAGGGTATGCAATAAGTAAATAAGCAAGCATGAGGACCTGGCAGTAGGGTTCTTACATCTCTCTCTTTCTTTCCTGGTTTCCAAGACCCCTATCCTTGCTGTAAGACTTTGTTTTTGTTCTAAATGCCTGTGAATGCTAATTTGGGGCAAAAGAGAAAAATGAGAAGCCTCTCTTTTTCCACCCCCTTTTCTGTTTTCTTTGCTGTCTCTGTTGGGCATTACTCTGTAGGTTTCCTGGGATCCTCCTCTGGACAGCCTCCTTCAGTGAAGCCTTCAGCCAATACCATGAGCCTTTTCTTTCATTCTCCAGTCTGTGAAAACACATCTGTACTGCCATCTTTATCTGCATGTGCTCCAGTTAGATAGTTAAAGAATTAGTGGCAATAAATCACTTAATTGTACAGTCACCCTACTTATACCCTCACCCATGAATTATAATGGGTTACCTCTGAAGAAATAATACTACTGCCCTTAGGCATGGCAAGAATGATCACAGTATTCAAGTTTGGGGATAAAAACGCCTGAATTAAGACCTCTCAAAGCAGCTCTCTGTGGGATCTACCCTTTAGAAGCAGCTGTGGAGATAGTGACACAAGACCAAATTAGGAACGGTTGCCATGATCCAGATTCTTTTACGGAACTCCTACAGATGCCTTTTGGAATCAGGTTTTTAAAGTCCCTTTTATAGCAAATAAACAGGAGGTTTTGAGGGCTGTGTATGAGCGCATTCCAATGCAGTGTCCTTCAGTGGAGCCAGAGCTCAGCCAGTCCTAATTAAGAAGCAATTTCAGCTGCAGTCATAGCTTATTATAATAATTGTGACATTTTTATAGCCCTACATTGTCTTTCTCAAAGTAATGGATTCTGGAGGAGGCTTTTCCTGAGTAGAGTCCACAGAAGAGGTATTCTGTTAGTAAGCATTTCAAATGACTTCCTTCATACAATAGTATAAAAATAATTTGATAGCAGTCTGTTTGAAAAATGTTTATAAGGAACCAGCTTAAACTGAGCAGATGCAATATATTTTCATCAGTTGCTTACCTAAAATAAGTACAAACCATTTTTATTTTTAAAAAGCGGGGTCTAAATTTTGCTCCTAATAATAATGTAAGGTTACATATTAGGATTCAAATAGAGAAGTAGACTGTGAGGGAAGGAGCTGCTAACTGTAAATACTACCTAATTTGAATGAAGTAATTTTGGCTCCTTTTATCACATAGAGGTACTGAAATTCATTTTATTTTACTTAATTCCATCTCCAGGTGGATTTATATAATAGAATTTAAAACTTTATATAAATCTTTTCCAATTTTTATCCTGTGTTCTTTAAGGACTACTGTGGCATATTATAAAAATTGTGAAAATTTTCTCCCAAATATATTTGGTATTTTAATAATCTGGTTTGCAGCTGTCTTCTGTAACACAAGTGTGTGTGTGTGTACACAAGTGTGTGTAACTATATATTGAGATAGAAAATGAGACTTAGAGGCTAAAAATCATATTCTACCCTGTCTTCTGAAAGATCATTTCGTGGTTCTTACTGAGTGAACAACTAACAAATTGAGGGTAATGAGAGTATTTATGAGGAAGGAACAGAGTTCTGCTTTAGATACCCATTGGGTGAAGAGAATTTAAATATTTGAAATGGGCAGAATAAAGAGAAGTGGTAGATAAGCACCCCATATACCCCTGTTCCCCTTTATAATATGTCTGTCTCATCACAAATCACTTAGTCTTTGAATTTAAAATCAAAACAGAAAATAGGATATAGTAGGCAGCATCTGAGCTGGTTCCCAATTACTCCCATCTACTAGTAGTCACACCGTTACGTATTGCCCTCCCATTGACTGCAGGCTAACCTGATCAGTTGCCAAAAAATGAAATACGGCAGAAGCAATGACATCACTTCCAAGATTAGGGATTACAGCTTCTATCTTGTGTGCTCTTGCTCTCTCTGGGATCATTTGCCAGCTACCAAATGGGGAGAACCAGCTACCATGTCCTGAGATACCCATGTGGGTAGGCCCATGTGAGAAATCTTAGAAGTGGGAATCTCCGTTGTCGATCCTTGCAGCCCAGCTGACCCCGATTACAGACTTGTAAGAGACCCTAAATCTGCCCATCTAGTTAAGCCACTTCCAGATTTCTGACCCACAGAAACTATGACATGATAAATGGTATTTTCAAACCCTAAGTTTTGGGGTAGTTTGCAGCTAATACAAAGGTGTTCCATTATGAATCTAGAAATTTAGTGATTTGAAAAATATGAAAAGAGTATTTTGCTTCTTTATATTGCCCCTGACTACTGCATAGTGAAAACATCTTACATATAATATAGCAGATAATTTTTAGTACTAGTCATGTCTACATGTTTTGAGTAAATGCCTTTCAACTTTGAAATATAATTTGTTCTTTTGTATTTCTTGCTCATTCTTTTAATTTTTTTTTTTTTCTCTTGCTGTAACATTGAAAGAGACCTGTTTTGCATCAAGACCCTGGAGATTTTTCTTGACTCTCACCTCATCCTTCTGAGGATCCCCTTGTGTGTGAATTTATCACCTCGAGGACTTCCATGTTGTATAGCTGGTGTGCAGACATTCAGGTTCCTCATAATAAGTCCCAGGTTTGCCTAGGACGGAGGAATTCCTGCCTAGCAAGCAATGAGCAGTCTTTCAGATCAAAATTGATTGTTCTGGAGAAGTTACAGATGAGGAATATTACTCTTTAAATTACTATTTACCTTTGAAGTTTCAGTTCGGAGGGAAAAAAGCAGTGACTTTATAGTTAAGCGCATAGGGTTTGAGTCAGAAATGCCAAGATGCAGATCTCACTTCTGCCACTTGCTAGCTGGGTAGTCTTAGGCAAATTAATTTCTCCGAGTCTCAGTTTCCTTTTTATGAAATAGAGGTGATAATACTTTTCCAGTAGATTGTTGGGGATTAAATATGCTGGTATATGTATTTTGGCTGGTGGGTAGTAACATTTTAACAAATGGTGGTTGAGGTGTTTTTACTAACACTTCTACCATCACAACCCTCAGTGCTCATTTTTTAAAGTATAGTTAAAAACACTTCAGCGTATCCTGCCAAAACAAAAATTTATTACTGTTTCCTAGAAATATAGCAGGATCTATTTCTGCTCTTCTTCAAATATGTTACCATATTTATTGAGGCATAGATGTTTTGGGTAATCAGCTACAACTTGATTACATCTCAAACTCAAGTAGAGAAATTGTCTTGATGACAGTACCTTTGTCATTAACTTAATACTGTTACTGCCTTAAGAAATGTAGGGACAGATTAAGTAGGAATAGTCTACTTTAATTTGTTAAAAGTCCCAGAAAACTTGACCTGCTACCTCCAGAATATATTTTGCTATAAAATATTTAGGCAGAAAGAACACTTGTTTCCTTTTCATTCCTAACATAATAGTCTGTGATTATTTACTGCTGTCTGTGAACAAAAAAGATTTCTGACCATTTGGCTTACAGTGGATTTCGTAATAGAGATGCATGCAGGGCCTCTGGCTTTATGCATCCTAAGCTGAAAAGGTAAGGGGATGTGGAAATGAATCCTAGAATCTGCAGTAAATAGTTTTACTCCTGTTTCCTTATGGATGAGCCGTGTTGACAAGTGAAGACCCTTAATTGATTATTCTATTCTAGAGCTAATATTTGGTCTTCAGTTAAAAATTCCATTACATTCTATTTTTTAAAACGGATTTAGGAAATAGTGCTTCTTTATCAGGGCTTTCCATTTAGGCACTGTTTATTGGTTAACAGCAGTCATAGCTCTGTCTCAGTTTCTTCATGTGGATGAAAATGTGGGTAGTAATAGTATCTCAGACTCTCATAAGATTGTTAGGAGGATAACATGAGATAATCCATGTAAAATACTTAGAACCATGCATGGCAGTGTAAGTGCTCAGTAAAAATCAGCTGCTGCTTTTATTGTCACCATCCCTTCCAGTGTCTTTTTGTGTGTGTGTAAAGGGCAGTGGAAGTTCCTTAGGGTAAAGATACATTATGATCAAGATCGTTTGATAGTTAAAACAATTAAATAAATAAAACTTTCTAGCACTCGTGTAAATCTCAGACACTGTGGCAGTACTAGGAGTTCAAATATGAACAAGAAGTTCACAATCTGATGGGGGTAAATTGATGTACACACAATCATAGGATGATAAGGAAGGACTTAATAACACCATTTGTGCCAAGGGGATAGTTAAAGAAAGGTATCACAGAGTTACTGACATTAAAATTGATTCTATGGGCCCAATAGAGAGAAGGACTTTGAGAGATTCAAGCAAAGCGAAAAGCTCCCCTTAAAACAGAGAGTGGCTGGAGGGGAGTGATATGAGGAAGGCAGGTGGCGCGAGGCTTTAAAGGATGTTCTTTGCATGCTAAGAAAAGTGAAATTCATTGAACTTATTAAAATCATCTAGCAAGGGGAGTGTTATGATTATCTTTAGGTTTATCAAAATAATTTTGAGAATAGCAATACAACGTCATACAAAATGATCAGTTAAGAGAGCGTGGTCTCAGGATGATATGATGTGAGTTCAAACATGCACACTGGAGTGCAGATGAGGGAGGAGACTGTGTGACTTTTAGAAAAGAGACACTAGAATTTGGAGCATAATAAACATGGCTAGACAAGGACAAGGAGGCCTCTGGGCCCCAGGCTGGGTGACAAGTGGGTGATGACAACTTTGTCTTCAGTCTTCTTCTCATGTATTTCAGACTTGAGTAACTGAGAGATGGGAAGTTTTTGTTTTTATTAGCAAAGAAAGAGAAATGTAGCAGCTTTACTAGGAATGACTAATTGTAGCTCTTAATCACACTAGTTCTTTGTATTCTTACCTAAGAAAGTTGGCAAACTAATAAGGTGTGCAACTATTTTTATATTTAAGTTTGGTTTTCTGTGTAACCTACACTATTTATTTATTTATTTATTTATTTATTTATTTATTTATTTATTTATTTATTT
>NC_045441.1:108817042-108929091 GCF_002776525.5 Piliocolobus tephrosceles
TTTATTTATTTATTTATTTATTTATTTATTTATTTATTTATTTATTTTTTGGAGATGGAGTCTCACTGTCACCCAGGCTGGAGTGCAGTGGCATGATCTCAGCTCACTTCAGCCTCCACCTCCTGAGTTCAAGCATTCTCCTGCCTCAGCCTCCTGAGTAGCTGGGATTACAGGCACCTACCACTGCACTCGGCTAATTTTTGTATTTTTTTTTTTTAGTAGAGATGGGGTTTCATGATCTTGGCCAGGCTGGTCTTGAACTCTCGACCTCATGATCCACCCACCTCAGCCTCCCAAAGTGCTGGGATTACAGGCATGAGCCACCGCGTCTGGTCAACCTATACTTTTTTGGTAATGCAAATCTTGTTAGAGATTTGGAAACAGGCAATGAACTAAAAATTTCAAATAATTTTAAATCTTGTATCAGATCTTAGTAAAAATATATTCCTTGGGTGGGGGACTTCACAGATAACACTAGGTTTCTAAGGGAGCCATTTGCTAAGATGTATCATTTAGATATGTAGTTCCTTTGTCCAGAATATTTATCTGGATGAACAAAAATCTAAAATGCTTCTTTAGGAGTGTAATATGAATATGTATGTGTGTGTATGTACATGCATATGTGTGTGTATATGTGATAGGTAGATAAACATGCATGCATATACACACTGAGAAAGGGGGAGTGGGAGAGAGATATGTATATTTCATATGATCTACCTTCATTCCAATATTATTAAAGAAGTCTTAGTAACATTTGCTTGTTTAGTAACCACATAGGATTCTTTACTCCAGAGGGAATTTGGTTATGAAAACAGCATGAATCAGATGATCTCACCCTGAATACTGCATAATATCTTCCAGACCCAAATTGTCTCCAAATCAATTCAGACCATGTTTGAAATACCAGATGTTCCATACTTTTTCCTTTCTTTCTTTTTTTTTTAAAGTATCTGACATGCAATACCTTTTTCTGGGTCAGAAGGGTGACCTGAAATGTTGCCAACCTATTTTGACTGCTTAAAATTATGAATATGGATAAATTGATTCCATTCCCTTTTCTTATTCTAAAATAAGCAGGGGATAAAAGGGTGTTTGGAGGCACAGATCATGTGAATATAAATTCAGTTTGTGGAACCTGCAGTTAAAGATACTTAAGTCCTATTTGTCTATGATTCCTGTTTCACAGTAAATATTATAGTCACTTTTATTTTTTTCTTAGGATGTTGATAGATATTCCCAAAGCCTGACTATACTTTCTTCCAGTATAGTCAATCCAAAGGACCTGTTTTCTTGGATGCTGAAGAAAAAAAGTTACTCTGTCATATCCTTTTATTGATGCTGACCAGAATGTGTTACTAAAATGATATGAAGTAGACAGCTTTGAGACTTTTGTGCTTATGAAAAACATGTGTTTTTAGGCACTAAGTGTTGAGTCTGCAGGGAATACCGTATCACATTTGCTGTTGAAGTAATTATATGCAACAGGCCTGAGTTTTATCATTCACAACTTAAGTCTTTTGTTTCCTATGCATACTTTGTAAAACTACTCCACCAAACTGAGTTCCAAGTGATTCTGACTTCTCAGAGTCATTAATATATTAGCTTTTCCAAATAATTATTTTCTATTTAGTGATTAAACTTTGAGCAGTTGACCATGCTGAATAATAACCTAACTTAAGAGTTAATCTGACACGATTTGCAATAAAATTAAAAGGTATCTTGGAACCAATCTAGTTTAATTTCTTCATTATCTAGATGAAGCCTGAAGAAGAAAGATCACTTTCAAAATCCCTGAACTCACTAGTGACACTCTGGGACCAGATCGTAGTTTTCCTGACTCTCCTTCAGGGATCTTTCTACATTTTCAAAGTTCCCCGTTAGCTCACTAGTATCTATAACTATATATATATTTTATCATTTCCTTAACATTTGGTAATTCTTACAACATAGATATGACATACAGGCACACGTGTCTTGATTATATTAGTCCAAGGATCTAGATTTCACTTTCTAAACAGCCAGTTTGCCTTAGCTGAGGAGCTAACCCTCTCTGGGCTCCCCTTCCTCCCTACCACTCTCTCTCACATACCCCTGTGTGAACCCTGGGCATCATTAAATAACACTTTCCTTATTTATATCCCTCACCAAGAGTTTTCTCCAGCCCAGTCGTCTGGGCAGAAACTAACCTACAAGATTTGGATGTTCAAGAATAGTAATAGCTTTGGCTCTTCAGGAAAGCAGAAGGACCCTAAGGAGAAGGTGTGGTCTATGCTGAGGGTAAAAAGAAGGGATGAGAAGAATTCTGGGTCCTGGACTTCAGGGAATCTTGAATACAAAGTGAATAATGGAGAGAAATTAGAGAAGCCCTTAGAGTAGATGGGGTTCCAGATCCTTGAACTGAAACCAAGAGGAGTTGAGGAACCTCAGTTCTTGTGACACTTTGCCCAAAATAGGCCCTAAGAAACTGTGCTTGGGGCAGTTCTGGCTGTGAAACTCCTCTTACCACAGATTAGAGTCCGTATGCTTTCCTTCATCTGATGCACGTTTGACTTATGAAGGGGAGAATAGCAGATGATTAGATGCCTCAGTTGGAGTGGGAACAGAGTAGAAGAAATTTGCCTCACACTGGTAGAGGTATGTCTGCTACCATGCAATTTTATAATATAAATTGGATTTAATATCCTAAATTATAATTCAGTCTGAAACTAGGCACATCCTAAACAAGGAAGACACTAGAGTGTGAATCATGTATCTTCTTTCTTGGAGAGGCATTGTGCTTGTTTCCTAACAGAGGGTTGATAGAATGAAAATATGGAAAAAGTTCTCACGCAATAATGTGGCATAAGTCAGAGATCTTCCGTGCTGGTGTCAATGAGATTTAAGTTTTGTAGCTGTATACTTGTAGCTATAAAATAAATTTCTTACTGAAATGTTCTCAGGAAAATAAGTTGATTGCCAGTCTGAAACTCTAATTGCTCTAGCGGCTAAAAGTGATTTTGAAAACTTGGTGTCATTTTTGTTTGTGTTTTGTGTGTGTGTGTGTGTGTGTGTGTGTTTAATTAGGACTGCTTCCATTAGGTTATAGTAGGAGAAAGTATATCATATTACCATGACCCAGTCCACTCTCTTTCACTTACTTGCTCTCTGTCTGTGATGTTTAAAAGTTCCCTCACACTTAAGTCTGAGCACATGGGGAAGATGAAAGTGTTTGTGTTTGGAAAGGTAGAGGGGCACTTTCTCCAGGCAGTCACAAGTCTAACTGGAAAGAGTCCATAAAGAGATTAAGCTGGCCTTCCAGGCAGGGCCCAAGGGCAAAAGAACCCTGGAACAATACTTTCTGGGTTTTCCAGGGCAGCCTACAGAGCCAGTTTCTCAAGTTACTGCTTTTCCCAAGGCCTGGTCTCCTGCTCTCTGTGAGGGCTGCCTGAGCTTCTGCTGGCAGAGCTTGAGAGGTGCTCTTGCTCCTCACTCTCCCCTGTTGCCCTGTGGCTTTCCCCTTTACCAGTCTCTCCTATCTCTGAGGATGTCATCCTCTGTTAAGCCAGTAGCCTAAGGCATGGCATTGAATGCTTCAAGAAGTTTAGTTTCTTCCTTGGGAAAATGAAAAGAAAAGGAAAACAAAACAAAGTACTCCACCTGCTACAAGGCCAGCCCTGTTACCCTGCAAGTGCTTTACAGTTTTTTGGCACTTCCCTTGCCCTCTTCTGCCACAGGCCTTGTGTATGGTGTTTCCTCTCCCCTGAATGCACTTCTCTGAGCCAAATTAGATACTGGTCAGCCTTTCCATTGTAATTCATGCACCTCTCCTTCAACAAAGCTTCCCCAGCCTTCCTTATTTAACTTACTTGTCTTCTTTTTTAAAGCTCTCAGAAAGTCATCTACACTTAGAGATGGTGCAAGAGTGTTTCTGGATTTGTAATTCTTTTCCTTGGGGCAGAAATTAGCTAGTGACTCTCTTTGAAAGACAAGAGCTCCTGTTTGACACTCTAGTCATCTGCCCCAAGAGAACAGTAGAGCAGGATCCAGATGCTGAGTTTTAGGTCTGGTTTGCTGTTGAGTAGCCGTGCAACCAGGAGCAAATTCCTCATCCTCTTTTGATTCTATTTTCTTGATCTCTTACATGAGGGAGATGCCTAGTCCTATTCAGAATAAGAATATGTGGGACACTTTAAAAGAGCAGCAGTTCATGAAATACCACCAGCTCTAGTAATTCTAATAAATAAACCGATAGCTATTTTAAGAACATATTGATGTAAAGAATCAGACTCTGTGAAAGTATTTGAAGATCTTATTCTGAGCCAAATATGAGTGATCAATGGCCTATGACACAGCCCTGAGGAGACTCTGAGAACATGTGCCCAAGGTGGTCAGGCTGCAACTTGGTTTTATACATATTACAGAGATGCAAGACATCCGTCAATACATGAAAGATGTACGTTGCTTCAGTCTGGAAAGACAGGACAACTGGAGGTAGGGAGCAGTCCTTCCAGGTCATGGGCAGCTTCACAGATTTTCTGATTGGTGATTAGTTGAAAGCCTTACTATCTAAAGACCTGAAATCAATAGAAAGGAATGTCTGGGTTATGATAAGGGGACTAGTAAGGACCAAGGTTTTATCATGAAGATGAAGTCTCCTGGTAGCAGGTGTCAGAGAGAATAGATTGTAAATGTTTCTTATCAGAGTCTGTTCTGTCAGTCTTAGGTCTCTGTGTTTATGCTAATGCTGGTCATCTGTGAAGCAGCATGCACCGAGCTGCCCCACTGCCCCGCCCCAACTCCCCATTTCTTATCATGGCCTGAACTGGTTTTTCAGGTTCAGTTTGGAATGACCTTGGCCAAGAGGTGGGGTCCATTCAGATGCTTCTTGGGTTTATAATTTTATTTTTGATTTACAAAGATAAAAATTTGGTAGGAGAAAACAACTTGCCCCTTTGCAAGGTTGACTTTATAACAGTAGTGAGCTACTCCAAAGCCTTAGTGTAAAAACTCTGCTGACTCATGGAGGTTCTAGTTACATGAGCTGAACTTTCAAGTTGCATTCAGAAATAGAGAATGAGATGGTATTGTTCCAGGATGTTTGCAGTCTTTTATAAGCCCAGCGTTGTTCAGACCAGGCAATTCTAATTTGAAGGCATGCAAGAATTTAACTGGCCACTTAATTTAGAGGCAGAAGCATATTTCTAGATATTATCTGTCTGCAGATATCAGGATTTTATACACACATGTAAGTTTGTATGTGTATATGCAAGTTCTATGTCATGAGGTAAAATGTATTCCACGTTGTGAATTACATAAAAGAGAGTTTAAAAGCCTCTGATTTAAGCTAAGCTATGTGATTAAGGCGTAATAATGTAATCAAAATTTTCATTTGGGATTAGAGTTTATTTAGCAGGAGATGCATGAACATAGTATGAATCATATCCATACTCTAGGCACATTCAGAACGAACTCTTCTGTAATGGAAAATTAGAAGGGCCTTGAAAAAGAGTATACTTTTTTGGATTTGCTTTTCCTTTTACTATGGATATTGTAATGGAGAAAACATGTAATTATGCTTCTTACACAAGACCAGAAAACAGTCTCTCTCTCTCTTTTTGTTAAACCTACATTATTTCCATACTGTGTGAACTGTGATCATCAGTGACAAGGAAACAATTTAATTGTTTTAAAAAAAGCTTAGTGTTGACGTTAAATATACAATTTAAAGACTTTCATTTCTTTTGAAAATTGGTAATATAGACATGGCAAAGATGATAAAGCTTAATGCTTAATCAAAGATGATAAAGGTGTTTATTCTTTAGAGAGTATACTTTATATGGTCTAACTTAAAAGTAATGTGGGTTCCCTTAAGCAGCTGGGTTTGAATGTGGCCTTAATTATGGAAAAAGGATGTGGTCGTTTTCTTAGAACAAAAGGAAAGGCTTCACTTCAACTTCAGGGCATGTCAGACTGATCTTTCAAGGAACAAGTTACAATGTGGTTTTGATTGCATAGTGACAAACAGAACTTGGTAAAGTTACAAAAGAGGGCCATTGGAAAATATCCATTATTTGTCCAGCTTGAACTGCTACTCTAGGCACTAACCAGTAACCAATTCCTCATGGTCATTGATGTGATATTTAAAACACGGAATAATCTGGTTACTGGTGGTTTGCCACTGTACTGATGTAAGACTGGCTACTCTTTTTTTTTCTAATATCGGTAGTTGGGTAAAAGAGCTTAATTACCATCTTGTGTCCTCTGCCATCTGCACCCCACTCCTTCCACATATTAGGCCATGTCTCAGCAAGTTCTCAAAGACTACTGTTTAATATGGTAAAGAAGAAAAGATGGTTTATTATAGCAAGGGTGGTAATACAGCTCTCCACTCCTCGCCTCCCTACAGCTTCAGGCAGAAGAGCGCAGGCCTTGGAGTCAGAAAGACCTGAACTCAAATCTCTACTCTACCATTTATTAACACTTTGATCTTAAGCAAGTTCCATAATCTCTGAGTTTCAGCAAAAACGTGTCAAAAATGGCAAATAATATTGCCTACTCGGTATTTTATATGGTTCTGTAAGATTTTTTTTTAATAAATTACATTCTATATAAAATATTTTCTAAACAAAAAACAGTGAAAAAAGTAACATTTTTACAAGAAAACCCTCTAATAGACAACATCTAGATTCTCATATCTGCTATAGATTTCTATCTGTTCTGATATGCCGTTTTGGTTGACGTACATGAAGAAAAGTTGGTTTAACTCAAATATGTAACTGCTAAAAGATAAAGTATATATATATTTTAATTTTATTATACTTTAAGTTCTAGGGTACATGGGCACAACGTGCAGGTTTGTTACATATGTATACATGTGCCATGTTGGTGTGCTGCACCCATTAACTCGTCATTTACATTAGGTATATCTCCTAATACTATCCCTTCCCCCACCCCCTCCCCACAATAGGACCTGGTGTGTGATGATCCCCTTCCTGTGTCCAAGTGATCTCGTTGTTCAATTCCCACCTATGAGTGAGAACACACAGTGTTTGGTTTTCTGTTCTTGCGATAGTTTGCTGAGAATGATGGTTTCCAGCTGCATCCATGTCCTGACAAAGGACACGAACTCATCCTTTTTTTATGGCTGCATAGTATCCATGGTGTATATGTGCCACATTTTCTTAATCCAGTCTGTCACTGATGGACATTTGGGTTGATTACAAGTCTTTGCTATTGTGAATAGTGCTGCAATAAACATACATGTGCATGTGTCTTTATAGCAGCATGACTTATAATCCTTTGGGTATATCCCCAGTAATGGGATGGCTGGGTCAAATGGTATTTCTAGTTCTAGATCCTTGAGGAATCACCACACTGTTTTCCACAATGGTTGAACTAGTTTACAGTCCCACCAACAGTGTAAAAATGTTCCTATTTCTCCACATCCTCTCCAGCACCTGTTGTTTCCTGATTTTTTAATGATTGCCATTCTAACTGGTGTGAGATGGTATCTCATTTTGGTTTTGATTTGCATTTCTCTGATGGCGAATGATGATGAGCATTTTTTCATGTGTCTGTTGGCTGTATGAATGTCTTCTTTTGAGAAGTGTCTGTTCATATCCTGACCTCTTCAAGGAGAACTACAAACCACTGCTCAGTGAAATAAAAGAGGACACAAACAAATGGAAGAACATACCATGCTCATGGATAGGAAGAATCAATATTGTGAAAATGGCCATACTGCCCAAGGTAATTTATAGATTCATTGCCATGCCCATTAAGCTACCAATGACTTTCTTCACAGAATTGGAAAAACCTGCTTTAAAAAGTTCATGTGGAACCAAAAAAGACCCCGCATTGCCAAGACAATCCTAAGCCAAAAGAACAAAGCTGGAGGCATCATGCTACCTAACTTCAAACTATACTACAAGGCTACAGGAACCAAAACAGGATGGTACGGGTACCAAAACAGAGATCTAGACCAATGGAACAGAACAGAGCCTTCAGAAATAATACCACGCATCTACAGTCATCTGATCTTTGACAAACATGACAAAAACAAGAAATGAGGAAAGGATTCCTTATTTAATAAATGGTGCTGGGAAAATTGGCTAGCTGTAAGTAGAAAGCTGAAACTGGATCCTTTTCTTACTCCTTACACGAAAATTAATTCAAGATGGATTAGAGACTTAAATGTTAGACCTAAAACTATAAAAACCGTAGAAGAAAACCTAGGTAATACCATTCAGGACATAGGCATGGGCAAGGACTTCATGTCTAAAACACCAAAAGCAACAGCAACAAAAGCCAAAATTGACAAATGGGATCTAATTAAACTAAAGAGCTTCTGCACAGCAAAAGAAACTACCATCACAGTGAACAGGCAACCTACAGAATGGGAGAAAATTTTTGCAATCTACTCATCTGACAAAGGGCTAATATCCAGAACCTATAAAGAATTCAATCAAATTTACAAGAAAAAAACAAACAACCCCATCAAAAAGTGGGCAAAGGTTCTGTAAGATTTTAATGAGATATAAGTAAAGTACTTGCCTCTATTCCTCGTGTCTTAGTCTATTCCTGCTGCCATAACAAAATACCTTAGACTGGGTAATTTATAAATAATAGAAATTTATTTCTCAAGTTCTGGAGGCTGGGAAGTTCAAGATCAAGGCACTGGCAGATTCAGTGTCTGGTGTGGGCTTGCTTCCTGCTTCCAAGATGGCACCTTGTTGCTGCATCTTCACATGGAGGAAGGTTCAGAAGAGATGGAAGAGAGGAAGCCCCATCAATGAAGGTGGAGCCATCATTGCCTAACTACCTAATAATTTCATGAAGGCCCAGCTTCATAATATTGGTACATTGGGGATTAAGTTGCCACATGAATTTTGGAGGAGCACAAACGTTAAAGCCATAGCACTGGCATTCAATAAGTGTATATTGTAGCTATTAATATTTATCATAATAAAAATAATATTACTTCAGTTGTAATTCCTAAAATCTTTAATTCCTTGTTTGATGCAAAATATGTTATTCAGGATGAGACTTGCTTTTTAAGCTATGGTTTTCTGAGTGTTGTACCTGTTGTACTACAGGGCAGTACTACGAGACATGTAGTGGCCAAAGACATAAGTTCATGACTTTTTGCTATTTGCAGTGTTTGTAGTTTTCTATACAGTTATATTCCGACGCTTTTCTTTCCTTGATAAAAAGCAATCAGAATATAAAATATGTTATGTATGTACTTGGAACTGCCATGTACATACCTGAGTATCATTACTGACTAAACATAAGATTTGTTTGAAAGTTATATCAACACAAGTGGTAAGTGGAATTAAAAGTGCGATTTCTTGAATTTTTAGATTTGTAAAGAATGTAATAATAGATTCGCAATGTTTTCTTTTTAACAGATGGGCTTAGGTCACGAGCAAGGATTTGGAGCCCCTTGTTTAAAATGCAAAGAAAAATGTGAAGGATTCGAACTGCACTTCTGGAGGTATTGTTTTGAAAACTGCAACCACATTAGTAATTTATACTTTTTGCAATACTTCTTTAGACAGTGGAGATATCTTCAAGTTCTCCAGCATGCTTGCTAAGTTGCAGACCTGTTATTGTCTTTTCTGAGAAATGAATACAACATAAAGTGTTCTGTCTTACTGTCATTAAGTTTGACTTAGTAAATTGAACCATAATAACTATATTTAGAGTTGTTGAATTTGCTTGCTGTCTTTAAGATTTCCTTTGAGCCTGAAATACTGAAAATATCTTTCTGGTGGTAAATAAGTTTGTAGTAATCCTCCAGGACTATTTAATAATTTATTTATTTATTTTATTATTTATTTTTTGAGATGAACTCTCATTCTGTCACCTAGACTGGAGTGCAGTGGTGTGACCTCAGCTCACTGCAACCTCTGCTTTCTGGTTCAAGCAATTCTCTTGCCTTAGCCTCCTGAATAGCTGAGATTACAGGCTTGTGCCATGGCGCCTGGCTAATTTTTCTTTTTTGTATTTTTAGTAGAGATGGGGTTTCACCATGTTGGCAAGGCTGGTCTCAAACTCCTGACCTCAAGTGATCAGCCCACCTCAACCTCCCAAAGTGCTAGGATTACAGGCGTGAGCCACCACGCCTGGCCCTGTTTAATAATTTAATTATTTTCTTCTTAAAAATTGGTAACTTCACATCTCATCTCTACATTTTCAGTAAACAAATATGAATACTGAATTGAGCATTTATATGTTAGTTATCAGGGAATGAAGTTGAATTTAGGTCTCTTTAAAATTTTCAGCTGTAAGGTTACCAGTGAAAAACATTGAAACACTTGAATTTTTTTTTAAGAAAAAATTAATTGTAGTGTCTTGGTTTGAATGAAGTGCAAATATACACAAGACAAATGTTAGCGGGTCAAAAATGTGAATTTTATATAGATCTTATGTTTAGGTTGTTTTGAAAGTACTACTGCACAGCATATAAATCTAAAATCAGTATTTGAAACCTGTGCTTATGAATGACTGTCAAGTCCATAATGGTAGTTCATAAGTCTGCTCAAAGTTAGAATTAGCAGGAAAAAAAAATAAAGATAACTATACAATTTTAGGATGGCAGCTATCTTGTTAGGATGACTCATTTGAGAGCCACTTCTGTACTACAAATTTCCACAGGAAACCCTTTAGAATAAATACTTTCATCAGCTCTTGGAAATGTGTACAGTGTAATTAAAGGAGATTATAAACAAATAAAATTTTAGACATTAAGCTCTTTTAAAAACTAGTTTATTGAATCAGTTTTCAGAAACAAAGGTAAATGTGTAAAATAGCAAAGTCAGTAGAAACCTGCTAGAACTGATACAATTCTTCAGTTTTAGGGAGCTAAAGTTTTCCAGAAATTTTTTTTACAAGACTTAAAAAAACAGCTCTCCCTTGTACTGTCTCTTCAAGGGATGTAGAAGTGAGGCAGTATGTCTCTCATGTTTTAAAAAGGTAAGGTGACTTAACACAAAATAGTTTTCATGGATTAGAACATCTCTGCTCTTAATGCTCACACTGTTTTCTATTGTCCCTATCAGTTAACTTTACGGAAGGCTGCACTGCCCTCTCCTGGGCGTAGTTTTTACCTTACAATCTTATAATACCTAAAACCCAAAACCCAAAATGCTCCAAAACCAAAACTTCTTGACTGTCAACATGATGCCACAAGTGGAAAATTTCACATACCTGACCGTGTGACAGGTCGCAGTCAAAATGCATTCAAACCTTTGTGTCTTGTACACAATTATTTAAAATATGTGTAAAATTACCATCAGGCTATGTATATAAGCTGTATATGGAACAGAAATGAATTTTATGTTTAAACTTGGGCCCTATCCCCAAGATATCTCATTGTGTTTATGCAAATATTCCAAAATTTAAAAAATTTTGAAATCTGATACACTTCTGTTTTATTTTACTTCTGAAGCATTTTGGGTAAGAGATACTTAACCTGTATTCTTTCTGGTTCTGCTATGCAATTGCCAAAAACTGTTCATGATTTTAATATATCCGACAAGAGCAGATCTCCATGGCATGAAAATAACCCTTTTATTTTTTTTTTTCAATTTTATCACACAGACTCATTTAATCAAGTGGGTATAGTCTGAAAATCTAAGAGCCATAATAGCCTAGGGCTTTGCATATGGCCTGTCATTCAGCTGGGGTTGATAACGGTCTACCCCGTAGGTATTAGTAGTTCTGACATCTTCCTGGCATGAGTCCAGTCACATTTCTCTCAGAATTCTTGATAATTCCCTGACTTTTTCACCATAGCTAAAAGAGCTGAAGCAGGTGCCTTTGACCTCCATATATAGCCTCTTTCAGTACAGTCTTTGAAGTAAAATATTCTAGACTAGCTGTCCTGAGTGTAACAAAGATTCCAGGTCTAGTCTAGGGCCACAGAACTTCTGTGGATGAGGTGGACATGGGATTCCATGACCCTGCCCACTTAGCCTCCTCCTCCAGCTTCATGGTGATCCATGACTTAGGACCCTGAGGGCTCCATTGGGTACATTTCAAAAATCAGAGTTAAATTATTCTCTACCTCTTTATTAGTCTGGCCTCTCACACAACCACATAAATGGTCTTTTGAACATGGATACTATTATATACTTCTGATGACTTAAGAACCCTCAGTAGTTTCCCACTGGACTTCTTTTAGGCAAATTTCTTGACCTTTGATGTTAAACCCCAACATCTGGCCTCTGCTTGCTTTTCCAGCCTCTTCCACTGCCCTTCCAAGCACCCTATGCTCCAAGTGCTTGATACATACTATTCCCTGAAATTTTGTGCCTTATTGCATGGTATTCTCTGCCTGGAAAACCCTACCTCCCACCAATAGGAAACAAAAAGTCTCAGCTCAAGAAGTACCTTTGAGAATTCTTCCTTGCCCATGTATGTCTTTTCAGGCTGCCATAACAAAATATCACAGACCTGGTAGTTTAAACAAAATGTGCTTTCTCCCAGTTCTACAGGCTGGAAAGTTCAAGATCAGGTGCTTGGTTAATCAACATGGTTGAGTTCTGGTGAGGTCTCCCTTCCAGGCTTACAGATGGCTGCCTTCTCACCATGTGCTCACATGGCCTTTCCTTGGTGTGTATGTGCATGTGCATGTGTGTGTGTGTGAGTGTGTGTCTGGAGAGGAAGAGATCTCTCTCCCTTTTCTTATAAGCTCACTTATTCCAATGGATTGTGACCTTCACCTTGTGACCTCTTTTAACTTTACTTCCTAAAAGCACCTGCTCCAAATACAGTCACATTAGGGGTTTGGGCTTCAGCATATGACTTTGAGGAAATACAATTCAGTCCACAGCACCCCCTTCCTGCTTCCACATACCCCCCAAAGTTGTTAGGAATCATTTTCCTTTTTATCACCTTGAATACTTACAGGAAGCCAGGAGATAAATACCCAGACCTCATTCTTCTTCTTCATTCTGATTTCCTACTGGCACTTCCCATTGTCCCATTGCCAGTGCCAAGGGAACCGACCGGTGTAGTCCTTAAGGGTCAGCCTTTGGGAAGTAGCACAGAGTACTGAGGCATGGAGAGTGAATCTGGAGAGGTGAATGAAGATGCCGGATCAAGGTTTATCACCATAGTTGCAGGAGACTAAAAATGAATTATTAGAAATTTAGAGTGGAACTTGTAACTAAACTAGTTGAACCTTATTTTACAGATCAGAGAACTAAAACCAAAGGAAGTTAAAATAACTTGAGCCCATGAGTTATTAATGATATAATTTGTGAATGATTTCTGTGTGTCACACACCGGTGAGCACTTGTAATAATTTTCTACTACTGCATAACAAATCACTACAAACTTTGCAAGTTAAAGCAACAACTATTAACTCAACATCCATTATTATTATTATTATTATTACTTTTTTTTTTTGAGACGGGGTTTCACCCTTTTTGCCCAGGCTGGAGTGCAATGGTGCAATCTCGGCTCACTGCAACCTCTGCCTCCTAGGTTCAAGTGATTCTCCTGCCTGCCTCCCGAGTAGCTGGGATTACAGGCGCCCACCACCACACCCACCTGATTTTTTGTATTCTTAGTAGAGACAGGGTTTCACCATGTTGGCCAGGCTGGTCTCAAACCACTGACGTCAGCTGATCCACCCGCCTCAGCCTCCCAAAGTGCAAGGATTACAGGCGTGAGCCACGGTGTCTGGCCAGCATCCATTATCTTTCAGATTAGAAGTCTGAGGTAGTGGGGCTGGCTTAGCTGGATTCTATGCTTAGCACCTCAAAAAGCTGAAATAAAGGTGTTGGCCAGGCGAAGTTCTCACCTTTAAGTTCTGGGGAAAAATCTGCTTTCAAGCTCATTCTTGTTGGTAGAATTCATTTTCTGTGGTTGGAGAACCAAGGTCCCTGTTTCCTCATTGCTCTCAGCTGGGGGCTGGCTACTCAGCTTCTAGAAGCCACTCGCATTCATTGAGGTACAGCTCCTTCCATCTTCAAAGCCAGCAACACTCCTTAGAATCCTTCCTGAACCTCAACTTCCCCTTCTGCTACCAGCCAGAGAAAATTCATTGCTTTTTAAGAGCTCACATGATTAGATTAGGCACGCCTGGAAAATTTCCCATCTGCCATATAAAAGTAACATAATCATGAAAGTAACACTGGGGACAGAATTCATAGGAGCCATCTTAAAATTCTGCTTACCACAGCACGTTATATACCTGATTGTACCTAATACTCCTAATATTTATTTTATTATTTATGATAAATCAAAGACTTAGGAAAGTTAAATAAGTTACCAAAGTTAGGGCTTACAGATGGCAGAGCTGAATTTGAATTCAGAGTTTGCCAAAACCTTTCTCCATGGCAGAGTAGATACTAGAATGTGCATTTTTCACTCTCAGGGCCAGTGAACTCTGAACTGCACCAGGCTGTCGCCTCTGAAGTGTGATTGTTGTGATACAGACATCCTTGTGGATAAAGGTGTACTTTTACTGTGAGCTCTCTCCTTTTTCAGTGTGCCCGTGATTACAATAGTAGAGGAAAATAGAAGGTTCAGGAAGCCTGATAACAACCCAATAAGAAACACTATCTACTGGGCATGCTTTCAAGTAATATTTAGAGATAATGAGTGTTTATTGAAATGTATGACATGGACCCAAGGTTTCCAGTTTATAGCCAGTTATTTCATATTGAAGTATAGTTAATATAGTTGCAACCATGTCATTTATCATATTAAGTAACATAATTATTAGTTTTGCCTTATCTTTGCTAAAGTCTCCCAATAAAACAGTTGCAATTTATTGAAAATGTGTTACTTGATTATAACATACATCTGTTCAGAATTTCTGATTGATTTAGAGCTGAGTGAAAACTGAAAATTCCCTACCATAAATGGATTAATACTTGTGTTGAGTTCTATCACAGAGGCCCACGCTTAAATCCATATATGTATATCCCTGTTATAAAAGGGCAGCTTCCAACCCTTTTAAATAATGGTTTGTAGCAGTGCCATGGCCATGCTTTTAAATCACTGTGAATGCTGGCAGCATGTCAAAGCACTCTAGTTTCTACTACTTGCCTTGGAAAAATAGTAAGTTTTACAAATAGTGATACAAAAAGAATTTCTTTTGGTAGAATAAAGGATAGTTTCTTGGTTGCTTTCAGCTTGAAACTGTAAATATGTTTATTTGTCTGAGGCAATACTTTCGGTAGTTTGGTTCTTGTACTTGCTCTCCCAGGCTGTCTCTTTCTCTCCCTCTCTCCCTCCTTTCCTCCCCTTCGCTCCTCCCTCTCCTTCACCAGTTAGATTTAACTCTAGAACTCTTAAGTTGTAAAGTTTTGAGTGTACGATTTTGATTTGCCATACGTATTAATGTTTGCATATATATGTGTTAATGGTGCTAAACTCTTTTTGTACAAACAACATTTAATACAAATAACCCTCCTCCATCCCTACACCTTAGAGCTTTCCAATCTGCCAGTCCACCTTTGCATCTTTTTTAAAGAATCATGAAAAAGACTTTTAAACTAACTTAATTCTGAATCCCCTTCCCTTTTTTTTTTTTTCCCCCCATAGAACTTTTCTTAACATCCTGTGGAGAGTCTGGAGAGAGAACTGCTCAATAGGACAGTTTAGAAAATTTAGAGGGTTGAAAACTGTGCTAAATATGGGAACTGATTTATATACTCTCTTAAAACTATCAACTCAGTATAGCACAAATAAATTTAATAAACAAGCTTTTTAAATCTATATATGTCATCAAAAGTTACTTATGGATCATCTGAAGAAAGAAAATCCACACACCGCACAAACAGCCCCTGAAGAAAGATAATCCACACACCGCACAAACAGCCCCTTGCACGTGGATATTGTGCTCACCCATACCCCGTTTTTGTTTTTGTTTTAGGTTTGTATAAAACCACGTTTTTAAATTTCTCAATTTCTTAAGGGTAGAATCTGGGTTATTTTAGGCTGAAATTGAATATGTGATAAACATCCCACTTATTCTCAGGCCACTCTCTGATAACAAGATCACAGTGGCATCCTTTTCTTCTCCAATTCCACAACAAGGTTTTTCTTTTAATAAATTTGTTGGATTGCTTCCAAATGACTTTAAAAGTTTTTATAGGTATTTCTAAAAGTAAAATGTTTTAGTTTAAATGTGGGAGATTAAAATATAAAACACTGTAGATTAGATAGAACTCTAAGAAAAAGATTTTAAAACCTAAAAGTAGGTAAGTGGTAATAGCACAGATTTCCACAATAGATAGCACCTGGCACCTAGTGCTGATTTTTATAGTGTGCTTTCTTGCAGAGTGGTTTGTAGCTGGCTCTTTTCCTTGTAGAAATGGAGCTCCAGTGTAAGGCAACTGGAAGGGATGTGGTCATCCCAGCTGTTTCAGTGATGACAGCTCTAGTTGAAGAACCATGCCACCCTTCTTGGGTCACATTCTTACCAAGGACTCTGTCACCACTATTCACCACATTGGAGTGAGGATGCAGATGAGGCTTTTAATATAGTCATGATGATTTTTTAAATTATAATGAATCAATCATAGGTTTTCTCTACTTAAGAAACTGTTAATTATATGGCATAGTATGACTTCTTAGGTATTTCTTCTTTCTCACCACTACTGCTATTGGTATGTTGTTTTAACCTGATTTTACTTACTTATTAATAAAGGTATATTGGGTAGTTAAAGGCATTGGTAGAAAAGCAGAGGCTTCCTGGGACTGTGAATTCTTCTAATTGTGAAGACAAATAATTAAAAAAATACCGAGCTGGTTCTTCTATAATTAGTGAATTTAACTCTTTATATTTAACACTTTCATAGTAAATATAACTTTTTTAACCAAGCCACAGCTCACCCTAGTTTGTTCATGCTTCAGAAACCTTCAGGCTTTATTTCACTTGTATCTTTTACTATTTATCTTTCAGATTCTAAAATCTGACCCTTCTTATTTTGTGCTATTCATGTTGTACTGGTGTAGAACTTAGATTGTAAAAATTTCCAAAGTCCAGTATTTATTATACAGCCTTGATCCTTTAAGACATCACTTTGCTAATTATTGGGATGCACGCTGTAGCTCACAGCCATAGAAGGATCTATTTAGCTATATTAAGAACTAAATTCCCACTTCACCTTTTTCCCCCCTCAGGAAGATATAATTTTAAACTTGATCCAAAAGCAGTGTGATAGTATAATTACATTGTTGTTAACCAAAGAATAAAAGTAAAGAACATACTGTAGTAGGATAACTTGCTGCTTTCCACTAGATGGGAGTATGAGATAACCAAATGTTAGAAAGATTCTTTTATAGCTGAACTAGAATATGCAAGTTCTTCAACAAATTCTTACCAAATAAAGATTTCTGACTAGTGTGCACAAGGAAAGCAATTTGCC
This sequence comes from Piliocolobus tephrosceles, assembly GCF_002776525.5. Taxonomy (NCBI): domain Eukaryota; kingdom Metazoa; phylum Chordata; class Mammalia; order Primates; family Cercopithecidae; genus Piliocolobus; species Piliocolobus tephrosceles. The sequence goes on from NC_045441.1 coordinate 108,834,415, forward strand.
TCTTCACCACCAGTCTCTCTCTCTCTCTCTCTCTCTCTCTCTCTCTCTCTCTCTCTCTCTCGGAATATGCAAGTCAAATCTAATATTTTCAGTTTGCATACTGAGAAGTATTTTAAGAACATTCAGAATATAACAACCTAAAATCTATAATTAATAATGTATTATTTGGCAATGAGATTCATTTGGGTTTTTAGTTGTTGTTTTTTCTGTTTCTGATGTAGAGAAATTCCATGACTTATATTAATTTTAAATTTAGAAAACTTATTAAACTCTTCTTAATGCTAATTAATACATTGCATTTCTCTGTGATCATTCATAGCATCTATGAATAGCAACAGTTTAGTTTTTTTCTTTCTGATGAATTCTTGTAACTTTTTTTCACACTGTTCTGATTAGTACCTTCAGAACAATATGATTAGAATTAGTGATAGCAAGGTTGCTTTCTTGCTTCACATCTTAAAACTAATGCAGTAAGTATGATCTATGCTGAGTGTCTGGGTTTGTCCCCCCCGTGCCCCACCCTGCAGAAACTCTTTCTAGAATTGTTGCTATTTCCCTTTACTAGTTTCTTCTATTCTCTTTATTTTCCTTCCTTTTACTTCAGACTTATTATGCCTTTCTCCTAACTTCCTGAATTGAACTCTTAGTACTTTATTCTTTCCTATTTTCTAATTTGAGTGTTTTCAAGTTTAATTTTTTGTTTAGTTATCTAATTATTTCAACATGCATACTTAACCTATCTAAAGTTAATCCATGTTTATATAGACTGAACAATGTAAGTATCTTTAGAATGTGTTTTAAAACACTCAGATCGCCAATCTTAATTTTATGCTGTCGTTGCCTTGTATATTAGTTCCAGCTTAAATTTTTAACACCACTCCCTACTACTCTGTTTTTCTCTGTCACCTTTTCCAGCTTCTTTTCTTCTGCCAGACTCTTTCTCGTGTCCTTACTTTTTCCCTCTACACTTTCGCCAAGAGGCACAGATGATCTCTTTAACTCATATTCATTATATTGTTCTCTGACCACCAAATTTATATTTCCTACCAGGCTACAGCGTTTAACCTGAGAGTTATATATCCTACACTCTGTGATATCTTTACCTTGTCTCACAGGCACATCAGATTTATCAGTGGTTTCATTTTGGAGGCTTCCATCGGCCTTCCCCACTCCATGCTGCAAAACTGTTCATCTTTTGAATGAACTGTCTTACTATATTATATTCCTTCTACTAATTTACTCATCTCAGAAACTTGGTTTTATTTTTCAAGGGACTGAGTATATTAGTCTGCTCTCACGCTGCTAATAAAGACATACCCAGGACTGGGTAACTTATAAAGGAAAGAGGTTTAATTGACTCACGGTTCAGCATGGCTGGGAAGGCCTCAGGAATCTTACAATCATGGCAAAAGGGGAAGCAAACACATCCTTCTTCACATGGTGGGAACACGAAGTGCCTAGGAAAATGGAGAAAAGCCCCATATAAAACCATCAGATCTCATGAGAACTCACTCACCATCACAAGAAGAGCATGAGGGTAATAGCTCCCATGATTCAGTTACCTCCCATCATGTCCCTCCCACAACATGTGGGATCATGGGAAATATAATTCCAGATGAGATTTGGGTGGGGACACAGCCAAACCATATCATTCTGCCACGGCCCCTCCCACTCTCATGTCCTCACTTTTCAAAACACAATCATGCCCTTCCAACAGTCTCCCAAAGTCTTAACTCATTCCAGCATTAACTCAAAAGTCCAAGTCCAAAGTCTTATCTGAGACAAGGCAAGTCCCTTCTGCCTGTGAGCCAGTAAAATCAAAAGCAAGTTAGTTACTTCCTAGATACAATGAGGGTACAGGCATTGGGTAAATATGCCATTCCAAATGGGAGAAACTGGCCAAAACAAAGGGGCTATAGGCCCCGTGAGTCGGAAATCCAATAGGGCAGTCATTAAACCTTAAAGTTCCAAAATGATCTCCGTTGACTTCATGTCTCACATCCAGGGCGTGCTAATGCAAAAAAGGTGGGCTCCCCATGACCTTAGGCAGCTCCATCCTTGTGGCTTTGCAGGGTACAGTCCCACTCCCAGCTGCTTTCACAGGCTGGTGTTGACTGCCTGCGGCTGTCCTTGGATCTACCATTCTGGGGTCTAGAGGATGGTGGCTCTCTTCTTATAGCTTCACGAGGCAGCGCCCTTGTGAGGATGCTGTGTGGGGGCTCTGACCCCACATTTCCCTTCCACACTACCCTAGCAGAGGTTCTCCATGAGGACTCTGCCCCTGCAACAAACTTCTGCCTGGACATCCAGGCATTTTCATACATCCTCCGAAATCTAGGCAGAGGTTCCCAAACATGTCTTCTGCATACCTGCAGGACCAATACCTTATGGAAGCTGCCAAGGCTTGGGGCTTGCACCCTCTGAAGCAGTGGTCCAAGCTACACCTTGGCCCCTTTGAGCCACCACTGGAGCTGAAGAAGCTGGGATGCAGGGCAGCATGTCCCAAGGCTGCACAGAGTAAGGGGGCCCTGGGCCTGGTCCACGAAAGCATTTTTCCCTCCTAGGCCTCCAGGCCCGTGATGGGAGGGGCTGCTGTGAAGCTCTCTGACAGGCCCTGGAGACATTTTCTCCATTGTCTTGGTGATTAACATCTGAGCACCTTGTTACTTATGGAAATTTCTGCAACGAGTTTGAATTCCTCCCCAGAAAATGGCTTTTTCTTTTGTATCACATTGTCAGGCTGCAAATTTTTCAAGCTTTTATCCTCCATCACCTCTTGAATGCTTTGCTGCTTAAAAATTTCTCCTACCAGATATCCTAAATCACCTCTCTCAAGTTCAAAGTTTTGCCCCTGCCTACAGATTCTAGGGCAGGGGCAAAATACCACCAGTCTCTTTGAATAGCCAGAGTGGCCTTTATACCAGTTCCCAGCAAGTTCCTCATCTCCATCTGAGACCACCTCAGCCTGGACTTCATTGTCTTCATCAGTATTTTGGTAAAAGTCATTCAACAAGTCTCTAGGAAGTTCTAAACTTTCCCACATCTTCCTGTCTTCTGAACCCTCCAAGTTTCTAGGAATTTCCAAACTTTCTCACATCAACTTGTCTTATTAGCCCTCCAGACTTTTCTAACCTCTGCCTGTTACCCAGTTCCAAAATCGCTTCCACATTTTCAGGTATCCTTATAGCAGCACCCCACTCTTTGTAGTACCCATTTACTATATTAGTCCATTCTCATGCTGCTAATAAAGACATACCTGAGACTGGGTAATTTATAAAGGAAAGAGATTTAATTGACTCACAGTTCAGCATGGCTGGGAGGCCTCAGGAAGCTTACAAACATGACTGAACAGGAAGCAAACACATTCTTCACATTGTGGCAGGAAGGAGAAGTGCTGAGCAAAAAAAAGTCCCTTATAAAACCATCAAATCACGTGAGCACTCACTCACTATCATGAGAATAGCATGAGGGTAACAGCCCTCATGATTCAATTACCTCCTACCACATCCGTCCCATGACACATGGGAATTATGGGAACTACGATTCAAGATGAGATTTGGGTGGGGTCACAGCCAAACCATATCACTGAGCCTTCCCTTTACCATCACTATATCCAAATCACAAAGTTTAGTCAGGTTTTTGTTCGACGAGACCTCAAATTTCCTCCTTTCTTTTCATCTCTACTGTTGAATAATCTAAGCCATAGAATATTTTATCTGGACCACAACAATAACCCTCCAAGATATAAATTCCATTTGTGAAGTAGTGGCAGTATCCTGTTACTTAGAACCATGCCATTGCAAACTGGATGCATAATTAACATGTTAACTTGTCTCCCTATTTCCAGTTATGTTTCATTCCTAATCCATTTACCACATGGCAGATATTGTGATATTTAAAATTACAGATCCGATCATTTTATTCCATTACCAAAAAGCCTTTGCTGCCTCCTGATTGCTCTTATGATGAAGCCCAAATTCCTTAATGTGTTCTATAAGCCCCTGCATGACTTCATGCCTACCCCTCCAGCCTTGCCACCCTCCCGTTGACTCATCTTCCTAGAGTCATACCATCCTCCCCTGGTTATGACACCTAAGGGGACAATTTCTTTCCTAATTCAGGATCACTGCAGGTATTCCTCTTTATACCGAGATACTAGAGACTTTCCTTTTCCTTCCTTTTCTCCTTCCCAGGTACGCACCCACATACACAGTTTATACCTATGTTTCATACATCGTCCAGATCTCAACCTAAATGTCACCTTCTTATGCAGTCCCTTCTTCACTAGTTTGAAGTCAAAATAACACCCTCTCAAGGGACCCTATACTTGACTTTCCTATCACAAATGAAATTGTGTGTGTGTGCGTGATTATTTAATGTCTGTCTTCCACCAGACAGTAAGTTCTACAAGTCAGAGACTAGGACTTTTTTTTTTTTTTGTAGCACTATGTCCTAATGTGAAGTACATTGCTTGGCACATGGGCACTCATGTATGTTGCATGAATGAATGAATGTCTGTGTGCCAAACCAGAGTGAAAAAGAGAACATTGTCCTTGAACTATAGAAAACACCATGATGGCAGAGAGCACATGGTAGGTGGCAATAAGCATTTGAAGAAATAAAATAAGGGAAGAAAAGAGAAAGGAAAACAAAAGGGAAGGAAATGGAGGGCAAAAAAATTTGAGAAAAAAATGAGAAAGGTTGTAGTCTTTGATGGGAAAAGTTTCCCTATCTCTCACTAAAAAAAAACAAACACGAAACCTTGGATAATGCCTATAAAATGTTAACATGCAATAAAATACAAAGCCTGTTGCTTAAATAAGGAAACGCATATAATTTTTGTGGTTTTATTTAATTCATTTCTTTTTCTTTATTATTTATTCACTATTTGGTGACAGCATAAGGAATATCAGATGGGGTTACACTCAGACATGTACCTTTAAGTGTGTACTTTTTAATCGCAGTCTTTTATTTTTTTTAATGGTACAATTGAAGATGTCTGTTATTGGGGCCATCACCACTTCTTTCAGTGAATTAATTGAAAAAATCTTGGTTAGTTTTGATAAAGATCAAATGAATAATTGCTTCTCTTGATCATATCAGAAATGCAGATGCACGTTTGGTTGACAAAACATACTGAATTTATTAAAACACTTACTTTGAAAATTCAGTTGAAACGTTATGGTACCATCTAAATCACAAAACTTAACTCAGTGATTTCCAAAAATACAGTATTAGTGACTGATAATTCTGCTGCTTTCCTCTTTTTTTTAATTTCCATTTTAGATTCAGAATGTACATGTGCAGCACAGGTATTTTACATGGGTAAATTGCATGTTACTAAGGTTTGGGGTACAAGTGATCCCATCACACAGGTAGTGACCATAGTACCTGAGAGTTAGCTTTTCAAACATTGCTCCCTCTCAACCTCCTCACTCTAATAGTCCCCAATGTCTATTAGTCCCATCTTTGTGCCCATGTGTACTCAATATTTAGCTCCCACTTATAAGTGAGAATATGTAGTATTTGGTTTTCTGTTCCTGTATTAATTCACTTAAGATAATGGCTTCCAGCTGCATTCATTTTGCTTCAAAGGACATGATTTCATTCTTTTTTATGGCTGCATAGTATTCCATGGTGACTATGTTCCACATTTTCTTTATCTAGTCTACCATTGATGGGCGTCTAGGTTGATTCCACTATGTCTTTCCTATTGTGAATACTACTGTGATAAACATACGAGTGCATTGTCTTTTTGGAAGAACAATGCATTTTCCTTTGGGATTGCTGGGTTGAATGGTAGTTCTAAGTTCTTTGAGAAATCTCCAAACTGGTTTCCACAGTGGCTGAACTAATTTACATTCTCACCAACAGTGTATAAGCATTCCCTTTTTTCCGCAACATCTGTTATTTTTTGACTTTTTAGTAATAGCTATTCTGATTGATGGGAGATGGCATCTCATCATGGTTTTGATTTGCATTCCTTAATGATTAGTGATATTGAGCATGTTTTCATATATTCATTGGCCATATGTATATCTTCTTTTGAGAAGTATCTGTTCATGTCCTTTTCCCATTTTTTAATGGGGTTGCCTTTTGCTTGTTGAATTGTTCCTTATAGATTCTGAATATTAGACCTTTATTTGATGTAGGGTTTGCAAATACTTTCTTCCATTCTGTAGGTTGTCTGTCTGTCCTCTTGCCAGTTTCTTTTGCTTTGTAGAAGCTCTTCAGTTTAATTGGGTCCCTCTTGTCAATTTTTACAACCTTGCTCTTAAAAGCCTTATCAAGCAAAGTTGTGTTTTGTTTCCTTCTTGCAACTTTATGGATACTTATTCTCCCTTGTAAAAAAAGAACTTGCCTTTGCATACTATGATATAGAATATGCCTAAAAGTATTTTATGAACTGTAAATGTATCAACATAAATATCGATTAAGTACGATTAATCATTTTCTACTTATTTTCAAAATTATAGAAAAATATGTCGTAACTGCAAGTGTGGCCAAGAAGAACATGATGTCCTCTTGAGCAATGAAGAGGATCGAAAAGTCGGAAAACTTTTTGAAGACACCAAGTATACCACCCTGATTGCAAAACTAAAGTCAGATGGAATTCCCATGTATAAACGCAATGTTATGATATTGACCAATCCAGTTGCTGCCAAGAAGAATGTCTCCATCAATACGGTTACCTATGAGTGGGCACCTCCTGTCCAGAATCAGGCATTGGTAAGTAATTGTGGGGACAGAGAGTTCCTTTATTGAAGTTCCTGGAGCATTTACTTGGGGCAGTTTCTTTGGTGACCTAATCAACTTCACACATCCCAGATCTATTATTCTTCCGGGGTTCTCATTACTTTGACTTCTGATTCCTTTTCTAGTCTTTTGAATGTAAGACTAAATACTTCATAAAATTTTTCCAACTCCCTAGATATGTTTACCTTTTTGAGGGAATGGTCTAACATTCTTAATAATTAGATGGAAATCATGTTTTATATCAATCTAGTAACTCTTCTAGCTTACTCTTGAGAGGATTTCTCTTAAGATGATAAAGAAGTCATAGTTTAGAACTAAAAGAAAATACTCAACATTATCTTTGTGTTTTTTCTTCATTTTATTTTCTTTATTAATATTATATAAGACCAAAAAGATCACAGGTTTATATCAAGCACCTTCCACTATTATAACAACTAAATGAAACATTTGGAAGTCTTTTAAAGTTAGTTAAATCATTAAAGTGAATTTTGCGATGTCATTTTTTATGTGATAAAAATGTTCTTGGTCCTGTAGACCATTCCAAACATGTCTGCCTAAAAGTTTGTGTGTTCTTTCAACTGTACATTTGTTTATTTAGCTTAAGTAAACAGTAGTAAGCCAGATCTTCCAAACTGAAAAAATATGTAATTTCATGGAGAAGAAGTGTTACTTTTTACCCAACTAAATCTATTTCGTGTACCGTTTTTGAGTTTTAACTTCTTAATATACTGTGAGGGTGAGTTGCTACTGTTGGATAGAACCCACTTCTTTCTTAAGTAACTTGCTTCTGATGTGTGTTCTAAAACATCACACTGCCTAATGGCTAATCCCAGTTAACATTGGCCTCCTTCCTTGTGGTTCAGGCCAGGCAGTACATGCAGATGCTACCCAAGGAAAAACAGCCAGTAGCAGGCTCAGAGGGGGCACAGTACCGGAAGAAGCAGCTGGCAAAGCAGCTCCCTGCACATGACCAGGACCCTTCAAAGTGCCATGAGTTGTCTCCCAGAGAGGTGAAGGAGATGGAGCAGTTTGTAAAGAAATATAAGAGCGAAGCTCTGGGAGTAGGAGATGTCAAACTTCCCTGTGAGATGGATGCCCAAGGCCCGAAACAAATGAACATTCCTGGAGGGGACAGAAGCACCCCATCAGCCGTGGGGGCCATGGAGGACAAGTTTGCTGAGCACAAAAGAACTCAGTATGTAAGTAGAGTGGTCACACTGCTGGCCCGATTTGTATACTTTACAGAGTTTTTTCCCTTTCTTTGAACTTTTTTGGGGACTATTCCTCTGAGTTTCCAAAAGGGAATAGGTATGGGGAATAAACAGAATTAAGATTCACTTTAGACTTCCCACAGAGGGTCATCATGTTTGAAACTTCTATCTAAAACCAAATTTTCTATGCATTTATTATCAAGGATAATTGTGAGTTTTATATACAGACAGTAGTTGGTATTGGCATGCTGATCAAGGACAGTGTATTATTCTATAGTCTGTTTCTAAACATACTCTTGGTATTAATTGCTTATCTCTGCCCATAAATAAGAATATATGCTTAGGTTAATTCAGTTTTGCTTGTGAGAACATGCCTAAAATTCAAACTTTAATTTTTGTGGATATACAGTGAAGCTCTTTTTTAAGTCTCTTCTAAAGGGAGAAATTGAAGTATTTTGCTAATGACTTGAAGGTAGGAGGCAATTAGGACACAGATGAACAGACATAAGAACTAAACCTGCTGTAATATATTCCTCATAGCTCCAGTTAGCACACCAACCAATAAGGCTTAGTCCTGAAAAAAGAACACTAATAAGCCCTGAGGTGGTCGTTTTAGAGAATCTGCTTAAAATTGAGCTGAAAATTACTATTTTCCTTTTTTCCATAAGTGACCTTAATTCAGGAAATAATGCCCTGTTACACACAGGGTGAATGAAGTAGATTTGAGTAGCCTGGAGAAAGCTGAGATTCCATTTCACATAAGTATTAATATGTTGTTATCTACATCGACAAATTTGTAATTTCAGTAGAAATTATGTCTCTTCAAAGTTGTTTCTCTGAATTTCTGCTGAAGCCAATGATAAGAAATGGCAGTCTTCTAATGACTAGGTTGTTCTGGATGGCTTCCCTTTCAGTCCTGCTATTGCTGCAAACAGAGTATGAAAGAAGGCGACCCCGCCATCTATGCCGAAAGGGCTGGCTATGATAAACTGTGGCACCCAGCTTGTTTTGTCTGCAGCACCTGCCATGAACTCCTGGTTGACATGATTTATTTTTGGAAGAATGAGAAGCTATATTGTGGCAGACATTACTGTGACAGCGAGAAACCCCGATGTGCTGGCTGTGACGAGGTACGTTCTATGGGACCTCCTGCATGCTGGTGCCCTCTTAGACCCTCATACAGTCCCTTTACCTAGAAGGCAACAAGACTTAACCAAACAGCAATTGCTCTGTTTACGTCCACAGAAGTTTTAAAAAATTAACTTTTGATATCATTCATTCTGTCTGTGTTAATTGGGTTAACAAATGAAAGACTAGAAATACAAAAGATTGATTTAGACTAAATTAAATGATAGCATAAGTTCAAGCTTTAGGTTATCATTTTCAAACTTTAGACCCTGAGAAAGTTTGTTGTTACAGATGTAAATTGTTATATTTTAAAAAAATGTTTATTTTTATCTTCTTCCTAGCTGATATTCAGCAATGAATATACCCAGGCAGAAAACCAGAATTGGCACCTGAAACACTTCTGCTGCTTTGACTGTGATAGCATTCTAGCTGGGGAAATATACGTGATGGTCAATGACAAGCCGGTGTGCAAGCCCTGCTATGTGAAGAATCATGCTGTGGTGAGAAGTGTTCTAAGGATATGGTTTTGCCTCAGCCTGCTTTAGGACTTGAGTTTTTGCTTTTCTTAAAGCCTCTTACAAATGGGAAACAGAAAGCACTCCTCCTAAGTAGAAAGCAAATTATTCCTACCACAGGGTGTTAAAATCAAGGCAATTCAAAAACAATACAGGCATTGACTATGAGCCACCTCAAGATTTCTACTTGTGAAGTTTATAGTATCAGTTATAGGTACTGCTTAGTAATAAAATCCTCACTTAAAAAATTCTTAATGGGAATGAGATTGTTGTATTCTCATGGTTAGCAATCAGATTCCATTTCAATAACGGTGTCTAGGGGCTATTGATATTCTTTAGCTCTATTTGAATATGATGCTTTCTGTTTGTGTTACTGGACCACCCACTGGAATTTTGTTTTTGCTACCTGGAGATTGTAAGATACCTATTTCTTAAACCCTTATTGAATTGATTTGGCATAACAAAATTTGGCCTGCATATTTAGATTTTTATGTGGGCAAACATTCCAATGTGAAAGTATATTTTTTTCTTGCATTTATTCTTACACAGAGCTGCTGTTGTATAATGGCCAAGTGATGGTAATGTAGATAAAGGGTAAAAAGTTGACCATAGATAGTAAAGTGCGTAAGCCAGGAGTATCCAAAAAGACGTTTACTTCTTTATATGCAGCAAAACAAATACGTGTTAATGGTCCCCTGAGCTATAAAGTAAAAGAGACTCCTGGCTAAGGAATGAAATTACATATAGTTTCTATAGTTACAAGAGTGTGGTACTTTGAAGATAACGTAACAAGATTTGATGTCACTGCCAATTTTCAGCGTTTATTCCCCAGTTATTCATTTTCTGTCAACTGTGTGTCACCAATATATTTCACATTCTCATAATTACAACCGCTCTACTTCAGACCTTTTTTTTTTTTGTCATTTTGACTATTGCAATGGCCTCAAATTTCGTTCCTCCACTTTCATTCATCTTGCTCAAAAGCTACCCACCATAATGATGGAAAATGATCTTCCTAAAATGCAAATTACTAAACTTTTAATAGATCTGGCCCCTTCTTGCCTCTCCTGTCCCTTGTACTAGTTATCCAACCCAAATCATACATTTCCACATGCTCACCAGCATTTTCTAGTTTACGCACTGTTCTTTGTCTTTTGCTTACTCTTTATAGTTTTTCTAACACACCCTACTTTTCCCTGTTTTACCTGACTGTACCTACACATTTATTCCTTTAGATTCAGTTTAGCTTTAACTTTTTTTCAGAACACCTTTCCTGATTCCCTGTGCCCAAACTCCATCATTGTCTCCAGGCTCTCCGTGTTCCCAATGGTGTGTGTGGGGGGGGGGGGTGTATGGGGTGGGGGGCGTGTGTGTGTGAATGTCACTCATCTGTCTCCTTCACTAGACTGTAAGCAGCTGGAGGGTAGAACTTACCTTACTATTTCTGTATCTTCAGTGTCGGCACTTAGAAAATGTTTAGTGACTGACCTGTGTTCTTAATATTTCTCGCTTTGGGGCTACCGTGGGCCTTCCTTTACCTGGGGAACAAGATGTTAAATCACCATGTAACCTGATACATTATTTAGCTAAAAACTGCTTCAATGAATATTGTTGCAACAGTTTTTCTACAGACTAAAGGTATTATCATGTATACCTTTTTTTGCTGTTGTCTGACCTTTAGTCTCAAGGACTAGAATGTAACTCCATCAGGGCAGGGGTTTTTTTATCTGCCTTTTCTTTTCTGTTCCCAACGCTAGGACAACATAGGTGCTCAATAAAAATATACTGAAACAGATAAACCTGCTATTTTTTCTTTTTTTAGCTGTTACAAGCTTCTCTGTATTACGTTCTTTCTAATCAATGGCAGGGAATAACCACAGATATGATTTTTTTAAATAAAATAATTTTAAAATTATTTAGTTTTATAATATAGCATCATTTTGGCCAGGCGTGGTGGCTCATACCTGTAATCCCAGCACTTTGAGAGGCCAAGGCAGGCGAATCATGAGGTCAGGAATTTGAGACCAGCCTGGCCAACATGGTGAAACCCTGTCTCTACTAAAAATACCAAAAAAATTAGCTGGGCATGGTGCCGAGTGCCTGTAATTCCAGCTACTTGGGAGGCAGAGGCAGGAGAACTGCTTGAACCTGGGAGGTGAAGGTTATAATGAGCTGAGATCCTGGCATTGCACCCCCAGCCCAGGTGACAGTGCGAGACTCCGTTTCAAAAACAAAACAAAACAATATATATATAGCATCATTTCTTTTATGTTTACTTTCTCAATGGGATATACCATTGGCCTTTACCTAATATTAAAATGAGCATACATATCCATCGCCAGAACAAATTGCAGCTAACAGCAAAGAGAGCTACCCAAAAAATTTGGAGAAGTTTATCTAGTTCAGGACATTGAGCTGCTTAGATCTTTTAATCTTAAAAAAAAGAGAGAGAAAATACAAATTATTTTTAGACTTGAAATCAAGTGCTCAACTCCAAACAACATTTCTGAGAAAAAAAAAAAAAAAAAATTACCTGGAAGGAAAAAAAATGGGACATGCACCTACTTTGTCTCTGTGTAGTCACTGGAACTCCATAGTTACCCCCGGAATTCACATCCACCAGATTCACAGGACACTCCTGCAGAGAGCTCATTCCAACAGATGTCATTAGCTGTTTTACATCCTATGTACAAATAAAAAGAGGGATGGAAGGACATAAGAATTCTTTGAAATATTAAAGGTTTAGGAACATGGGAAAATCAAATGGCAGGAGGAAAGTGGTGAAGCACATCATGTTCCTGAAGGGTTCTGCAGTCCCCAGGCCCTCGACGCAGCCTGGGCCAAGTTTAGATTTTCAAAGAATTAGGGATCAGTGGATTTGACCTGTGATTACATGTCAGATTTTGAATTTATGGTAATCAAATTATTAATAAAATTTTATGAAACCACAAACCTTAATTCTCTATACCATTTATGTGTACTAATTACCTTTTTACTTAATTTTCTTAATTTCATGTGTAATTGAACATTAGTTATCTCTTTTTTGTAAATTGCAACTGAAAATGTGTGTTTTGGGTAATTATAAAAAGATCCACAAATACTATTACAGGTCTGAGAAAAAGAAGATAGATCATGGTCTAAAAGCAAGGGAATAAAACACACAGTGTATTTTACAAGAACACATTCAAAATACTTATACAAACAAGAAATATTGAAAGATTGAATGTTCTTATCACAAGGAAATCATATAATGTTTAAGGAGAGGGATATCCTAATTACCCTGATTTGATCACTACACTATGTATACATGTATTGAAACATCACATAGTACACCCATAAATATGTACAATTATGTGTTGATCATAAATTTTAAAATGGAAAGATTAATATTAAATGTGGAAAACAATAAGACAATGTTCTAAATGAATAATAAAGCTATAAAAATACATACAAAAAGCAGTTGCTTGCGTGGTGCAGCTACACATTAGAAAGGTGCTTGCAATTGAAACACTCATTTTTGTTGTATTCAGGAATAGTATATTGATCACACAAAGTATTTTCCTTGTATCTCAGAGAAGACTGGGTTGACCTAACTTATAGATTACAGAGCTATAATCTCTGTAATCAGAAGCAATATAACTAAAAAATATGCAGGTCTGAAGTGGACATATATAACAGGCCTCACTTCACTGCCTAAACCAGTTATCCAGTGAGTAGCAGCCGCATTTTGAAGTCTTTTCGAGTAAGGAGGCTCAGGCTGAATGACCTCCACCCACCTGTTTCTGCCCCTTATCCCTCAGTAATTCCTGACAATCATATTACGAGGCCAAGGGTGCTTAAGATTAGTCACTGTGACACCAGACAGTCTTGTTGGCTTCTTCACTTGTTACGAAATATTTAAAACAAAAACTTTAAGACAGTCATATTCATTCAGAACATGTATAAACCAGAAGGGCATGGACTGTAGAGGTCTGAACTGGTTTGCTGTTTTCTGCTATAACATAGGTCATATACATGTTTGAATAAGAAAATTTTGTGTAAATGTATGTTGGTGTGTGTGTATATATACATATTTGTATGTCATGTATATATTCATCCATAACACATACTGAATGGTACAGGGATTGTAAGTATTCATGTTCTACAATATTAGATTACACATAAATTATGACTGATCTTATGACAGAATAGAAGCCAATTAACTACAAGTTATATTTTTAGTGCAAATTCATTATTCTCAAACACTGTCAGTATTTTTAATTGAGTCCTTAATTACTTTGAACATGATTTTAATTTACTGCTGTCTAGAAATTAGTGGTGTTAATAATCTCATGTGTCATAGGTAAGACAGGTAAAATTACCACTTCAAAACTTTAATGAACAAGGAAAAATCATCTCATAAACTTCTGTGTAATTACAAATGTGCAATCTAATAAAATACATCAGAACTAAGCACACTGCTTTGGAACTTCCCATCAAGACTTTCTGCCTCGAACGCCATGAAGTTACCTTACGTGCATCACATCACCTGTTTGGCCTTCACCCATTGTTTCTCAGATTGTTCAGTATATTAACCTCTGTTAACGGCCAAAAAGGTTAGCTAGAAGGCCACCCTCCATCGTGTGTTTCTGAGGTTGTCATTATGAGTTTTAATTTGTCATCTAAAGAAACGTGTTCAGTTTGTCCTAAGACGAAAATGTTACCATTACAACTTGATCTCTCACCCTCTTCTCTTGTGTTACTTCTTAATAGGTGTGTCAGGGATGCCACAATGCCATCGACCCAGAAGTGCAGCGGGTGACCTATAACAACTTCAGCTGGCATGCATCCACAGAGTGCTTTCTGTGCTCCTGCTGCAGCAAATGCCTCATTGGGCAGAAGTTCATGCCAGTAGAAGGGATGGTTTTCTGTTCAGTGGAATGTAAGAAGATGATGTCTTAGGAGGAGAGCACCTAGAAGTATCGAGCCATAGCTATCCAAAGTGGTCTGCATTTCTACTATAAAATGCAATTTGAAAAAAATAAAAGGCAAAAAAAGAAACTGTAAAGGAAACCAAGAGATTTTGTTTAATTTTTTTGGCCATTTTTTCTTTATCAATTTTTTTTTTCTGTCTCAGCTTTTAAACTTGATTTAAGCATTTGATTTGTAAAACAGTAAATAATTTTATCTTTCCATAGCTTTTCCAATGTGAAATCATTTAGTTGGAAGCTTGGATCTCATTAAACTTCGTGTCTCTGTTCCATTTGTGCCAAACACTTTAAAGTTACTGTACTGAATGGAAAGATGACCATTTCTAGTTCTACACTCCTTTTTTTCTCCTCGTGTAAAATGAAAAGGAAACTAAATTTGCCCTAATATCAAGGCGCTACACTTACTGCCTCATCTTATTCACTGACCTTTGTAATAATACACAGTGAATTCTTTTTGACAGAGAAATGCAGTGTAGTATGCAAAGCTGCCGTTTTAATGCCTATGCATTTACTCTTTCCTGATTTAGGCAGAGGTGGCGTTTTCTTTATTGCATTTCTCTTTTTTTTTTTTTTTATGTACCCTACCTCTCAGTATTCTCTTTGTAAGTGGGTGACTTCCATCTGTGGCCTTGAATATTTTATCACATGTGGCATAACAGTAATCCACACTTTTTCAATTTTTTTTTTTTTTTTTTGAGCAATTGTCCTGCCTCAGCCTCCCAAATAACTGGGATTACAGGTGCATGCCACCATGCCCAGCTAATTTTTGTATTTTTAGTAGAGACAGGTTGTCACCATGTTAGCCAGGCTGGTCTCAAACTCCTGACCTCAGATGATCCGCCTGTCTTGGCCTCCCAAAGTGCTGGGATTACAGGCGTGGGAGCCACCATGCCTGACCTACACACTTTTTTACTTCTATACATGATTTTTGGCTTGAACATAAAAAGCCAAGCCGCCCATGTGCTTTTAATCCAAAGAACATGTATAGTTTTTGTACCTAGAAACTATGATTTATATTGATTGCACGTGCCTGCCATGATTTAGATAAGACTTTTTTTTGCATGGTTTTTATGCTTTTCTAACAGATCCTGTTTTATAATACTTCCAAGCCTATCCATGGATATATCAAATGTCTTCACCTATGTATTTTCCTGGCTAGGTATTTCTAATGTTTATTTTTCCCTGTGTACTTCTACACATAGCTATGCACTATGAAAATTAAATGGAATTAATGATATATTATTCAAAATAAAGTTTCTTTCACTTTAATAGTCATTGTCTCTTTTTATTCATACCCTTTTTTGAGTGAAAAATGCTTCTGCAACTAAGCATGTGTTACAGCAGGGGGCGATGTCTCCAAGGATAAAAATTACCCAAAAGAAAATAAAGGCTGCCTCTTGACAGGACAGAACAGAATCTAGATGTTTCATTATGGAGAAAAGATAAGGTTTATGAAACTTTAAAATCAGGACTTTTAAGTTGTTTTTGGTCGTGCAGGAGGTTTTTTTTCTTTTTCAAAGAAAGGGAAAGTGTAATTTTAAAATTTGGGAGAACTTTATTTTCTATTCAGTTTCAACTGGTTTCTTTATATGTAAAAATTTTAAAAGAATTTTTTCATGGAAACTTATCATGAGACAGGAAGCAAATGGGGAATAGTGGTAGATTCATTCTTCCTAATGTTAGCAGGCCATAATACTTTTTTCCCTCAGTCTACAATTATTTCTGTCATAGTCGGAGTAGCAGTTTTCTCTGACACATACCCAGAATAACTTGACTTTTTTTTTTTTTTTTTTTTTTCTAGCTCCTGTTTGGCCAATAGTACTTCTCTTTACATTCCACTTCTCCAATCCCCTCCACCACACACACATGCACATGTGCATACCAGGCATACAAATTTATTCCTTCTGCACTATGCCTTTTTCGACCATGCAGAAGTAACTTTTGGAGCTTGGATATGTGTCACCTTATCTAAAGTAATCTAATTCTGCATACAATGTTATAAGCTAATATCACAAGTATCATTACTGTCCATAAAGATCACTTTATGATTGCTCATATCTTTTTCTTAAATGGCAACAAATATATTTTCCACAGCATATTGTCCACAAAGTTGTACAACTTAACTTTTCCCAGACATGGCTAAGTGAGAATAAACTGAAACAGAACCCATCTGCTACTAACATGGCAATTCCCTTAGGAAATGTGGGTTGCTCTTGAGACGTTCTGGTCTTCACATGTGTTACATATCTCCCTTTCTTCCTTGTTTTTTTTAAGCCGGGGGGGCTGGGGGGGTGTGGCGACAAATGAGGGGCTAGGGATTATTCTTTCTTTTCATCGTCTCTAGCTGAAACTTCTATTACCGAAGTCTTCAAGCATAGATTTCCAAATTTAACTTTGAAGTATTTCAGCCCAGTTTCACCAAAGGCAAGGGATTCATCACTGATTCATTCTCAAGGAATTTCCAACACATAGTGTTTAAGCTTATACAACTTCACCATAGTTACCAAAGAGACAGCAACACCCAAGAGCAGCATTCAGCCTTTGTCTTGAGATGCCTTGGCATATCTGAACTTGTCTTCTGGGTATTCACTTAATTCTTTGGAAAACTTGGGATTCTGTCAATGTCTCCATAAAAAGGCGCTTTTCCACAATTTCTTACTCATCTGCCCCTTCTTGACCTCTGTTGATTTAAATGCTCACCAATAACTTTGATGACTGTACTGAATGCCCACATGTATGCAAAGGACCCACTGTGCTGGGATATGTGTATGTGCTTTGACCACACAAAACACATTCTGGCTTGATTAATAGATTAATAGGATTTTTTCTCCATATATTTAGTTGATGCTTAAGTAGCTTTGGCTAATTATTTTGTTCTTTCACAGAGAACATGTCATTGTAGCTTCTATTTGATCTGATAATACAACTTGAAGCACTCAAGATGTCATTAACTTTTTATGCTTGTTTTGAATGACATTTATGAAGGCTGCTATCAATTTTTTTTCAGTGATACTCCTCACCAGTGTGTCTTGCCCCTCAGCCAATAACAAAACCAACTTGTACCCGGTTATCTTTACTAGAGTCAGCCATGAGTGAATACAGAGACTAATATTAGAGTTGATTTCTCCATAAATATTAATGGAGTGTGAAGGCATCATGTTATAATTCCAGGGAGATCTGTATTTAATAATCTAGACGGGCAGTTTCTGGCCACATCCCATTGATTCTCCTCCTCTCCCATTACAATAGGATGGAGGACGACATTGTTGGATTTGAAGAGTAAGAAATACCAGGCCCAAGTGTTGAATGGACATCATGTATTGAAGTCATCAGAATAACCACAGGGAAAATGGGCGGGGAGAAGAGTAAGCCAGAGCTAAAGTTATCAAAGTATGTGGAGAAGTATTGTGGCATCTGATAGAAGATGGAAACTCAGGGTGGAGATGGGTGGTAAAGTATAAGACCATGGGCTACACCTAAAAGAGCTGTGAGTGTTGGGAAACAAACAGCCTTTAATGGGAAAAACAGTAGACAGTGAGGAAGACACGCACGCCACAGGGATTGTGCCAGACTCTATTTGAAATACTACAGAAGAAGCAGACTTTGGGGATAACTAGGTGTCAGTTGGAGAAGATGATGAAGAGTTTGAGGGTACAAAGGAGTCTGCAGTTCACAGACGTTGGATGTCGGTGGGTACAGAGATAAGAGTACAGGAGGAGATAGGGCCAGATTCAAAGTACAAAGCAGAATGGGTATCAGGTTTCCAGTAAGGCTGAAAAATCTAGAGGCCAGGGATAATAAATAGGACCGAGAGGCAGGCTACGGTTAGTTCTGGTAGTTTCCTAGGGAAAGGTGGGTTATCAGGAATGCTTTTGGCTGTAAATTACTAAAAACCTAACTAAGAGTGGTTTTAAGACAAGATGGAGGGTAACCCAAATTTGGCTCGGACAAGTGTATTTAATCTCTCTATTCTTCCACCCTCTATGTGTTGTTGCCTTCCATCCTCATTTGTCCCTTCATTCAAGCACCACTCCCTTGTGTGACATCATCCAAAATAATAAAGAAGATAAATGGCAAAAGCGTATTTTACCTCTAGAAAAGGAAGATCTTTCCCAGGGGCCACCAGTTGATTCACCTGCCATTTCACTTAATTGGCCACAAATATGCCACCTGCTCATCCTCATCAAAGGCAAAGGGAAATGGAGTTTCTATGGTGGACTTATCCAAGCACAATTCATACCATGAAGTCTGGGCACATGCTGCCCAGAACAAAATTATTTTGCTAACGTATGATTGTTTAGATTCAGCATTGTTTAGATAACTAAAAGGTCTGTTTGTAAAGAAGCATGAATCTAAAGTTTGGGTTTTCTGTTGGCTTGTGTGTTGAGTCAGGAACATCATTTGGGGACACCTTTCTTAGGTAATATTTCACTTTTCATGGCCAGCAATGACGTGGAGTCGGGGCCGGAAACACTGACACCCTTGGGGTTCTGGTTACTGGACTATGCTTAGCTTGCTTCTCCCAGCATCTCATTCTGTCTGATCCATTCTCAAAGCCACGGGTCACTGTTATATGTCTACCAAGCACTGCCCCCACCTCTCTCTCAGAAGTGATGATGACTTATTCCTTGGTGCTCCTACCACTCTGACTTAATCTGGCCATCTGAAACACTTATTTTTATCTGTCTATGCCTGCTTCTCCATTACTATAACCAATACTTTGGCTAAAAAACTTGGCATTTCTCGCCAGGTATATTGTAAATTCCTATCAGATCCCTTGTTCTAATGCAGTGGTTCTCAGACTTTAACATGCATCAAATTTACCTGCAGGGCTAGTTAAATACAGACTACTGGACTCCACTCCCCAGAGTGTCTGATTCAGTAGATCTTATACAGGGCCTGATAATTTGTATTCTGAACAAATTCCCAGGTGACACTTACACTTTAAGAAACATTGTTCTAATCCTGAGAAGATCAAGGAAAAAATTAAACTCATTTTCTCCTACTTCACTCTCACCAACACATTTCTTTTCCTCTTTTTCTTTATCTTTTTCTTTTTTTTTTTTTTGAAACAGAGTTTCACTCTTGTTGCCCAGGCTGGAGTGCAGTGGCGTAATCTGGGCTCACTGCAACCTCTGCCTCCCAAGTTCAAGCCATTCTCCTGCCTCAGCCTCCCGAGTAACTGGGATTACAGGTGCCTGCCACCATGCTCAGCTAATTTTTTGAATTTTAGTAGAGATGGGGTTTCACCATGTTGGCCAGGCTGGTCTCGAACTCCTGACTTCAGGTGATCCACCGGCCTTGGTCTCCCAAAGTGCAGGGATTCAGGTGTGAGCCACCACACCCAGCCCAGCTTTCACCAACACATTTCTAATACCAGACGTAAGGGGGTGTTTCCCCATCCACCAAGCAATCAGCAAATTCTGCAGCAGACACAAGCTGGGTGCCCTCCAGTTTATTTCTGATGCTATCTACCTGGAGGCTGTGTTAGATCCCACAGGTTGAGAGCTCACTTTCACAAGATTGTTCCCCACTTCCAATACCAATCTCAAGCCTCAGGTTGCTTTACCTGTGCTTCTGGTCAACTGGCTAAAAAATCAGGCTTTCTATAACCCCTTATTCAGGTTCTATTAACTTGCTAGAGCTGCTCACAGCAGAACTCCGGGACACAATTTACTTATATTTCCCAGTTTATTATAAAGAATATTACAAAGGATACAGATGGAAAGACACATAAGGCAAGGCATGTGAGAAGGGGTGCCATTCCCTCTCTGATGTACCACCCTCTAGGAACCAGAACGTGTTCAGCTATTTGGAAGCTCCAAGAATCCAGTCATTTGGGGTTTTTATGGAGGTGTCATTACATAAGCACAACTGATGAAATTATTTGTCATTGTTGATCAATTTAGCCTTCAGCCACTCTTCTCTCCCTGGAAGGTGGGTAGTGGGGAGCTGAAAGTCCCAACCCCACCTCTTATCCTGCCTTGGTCTTTCTGGTGAACAGCCCCTATCCTGAAGCTACCTAGGGGCTGCCAGCCATCAGTCAACTCATTCACATACAAAAACACATTATTACTAATAGATTACATCTATTACTTTGGAGAGTCTATGATTTTAGAAGTTAATGCCAGGAAATGGGAAGAAAGGTCAAATATGTATTTTATACTATCAGATTCATTCTCTTTTCTTCTACCAGAGTGCAATACAGAGAAGATATTAGTATTCCTTACTGAAAAAATCTAACAGTGATTCAGTCTCTTTTCCCACCCTTTTCACATATACACATGGTCATCTAGCCATAACTGAATGCTTGCAGTTTTCTGAAGTTAGTAGCTTCCTTCATACCTCCATGACATTGCAAAGATAGTTACCTCTAAGAAGCTGATCGATGACCCTTCCACACCCCCTCATGCTTGAAACCCATCTTTGCTTACATACATCTTGACCTATACTACTAGTTCACTGATATCATTGCCCTACTTAAGTGCAGAAATATAATTTTTTCATGTTTATTTCCTTAAAACCAAATATAGCACTTAACACATGATACGTGCCCCCAAAATGGTGAATAACAAAAAGAATTAAGTGGCATCTGAATAAGCCATAATAAATCAGGTAAGAGTTTTACTAATTGAGATGGAACTCATTTGACCAAGTTTCTAAAGGACAGAGCAAAAGAAGAAACAGAGCTCAGTAACCATAAGTATTTTTTTAATTAAAAAATCACTTGTGTTTTAAAAAATGACAGTACAAGGATCCAATTACATAATCCTTAGCAACACTTATTAAAATTCCCTCTTCTCTGCTACCTGCCTTCCTCATACCTCCAGCTGCTCTCTCCACAAGTCCCCCAAACCTCAATCCTGCCCAATTTATTTTCTCTCACACTCTGCCATCTCCACTTCACTTCTCTCTATTGCTTCATTCATTCATTCATTCATTCATTCATTTGCTTAATCAATCAATATTTATTATCTGCTATGTGTCAGGAATGGTTGCAGGCACTGGGACCAAGTGATGTGAACAAGATAAACAAGATCCCTGTTCTCATGGTGTTTTACATTCGATAGAGAATAGGACTGAAGTAAATAATTCTAGCAGAAAATGAAATGCTGGCCAAATGGGGGCGGGCAGGGGATAGGTCCAGAACAGAGGATAAATTAATAACAACAGAAGGCCAAGGCTATTAAAAATATTTTATAAGGGCCTGCATAATACCTAGAATGGAGATTCAAATTTTCTTCTCAGATTCTTAGCATTGCTCTTCACCTGGACATATGAAAACTGGGTTTCTCTTTGAAAGTCTGGAAGGATTGAGGGAAGGCTATGATCTCTCACATACGAAGCATTTTTACCTGCCTAAGAAATTACTATTAGATCTTAATACTAATAGAGCTTCACTCCCCAAAGAAAGGTATATATTTCCTCCTTTCTGAAATTGAGAGTAATGTCAATAACTGTATCTTTTTTTCTACATTTTGACTTCCAGGAAGCTTTGAAGAAAATCTTACCCTTCAGTAACATAGCAATTATGATTTAAATCTTTTTTCCAGACAACATTGTTGTATGAACTCTCATTTCAGCCTGCTTCAAATTCTTTGTGGAATTTGGCAGGGGATCTTCTTGGTTAGGATTATTTATCTTTTCAAAGTATCAAAAAACATTGATCATCGTAAGGGTACAGGCAGGAGTATAGGAATTAGCCTATAGCTGGAACAGAAGCCAGGGCTGGGCAGCCACCATGTCCTTTTCCCCTCCCTCCAAGTTCCTCCCTGAACATCTGCTTCATTTTTCTTTCCCTGTAGGCACTGTCTCTCTGCTCCTTAGTCTGCATGATCAGTTAGTAAAGATGGGTACTCTAAAATTTCTGAGTTCATAGGTTACAAATATTGTCACACTGAGAGACTGACTGGCTGCCTCTTAATTCTGATTCCAAATTCCCCAGAAAAAAAATCTGATTGTCTCCAATTGTTTTACACATAAACAAACCAATTTATGATCAGGGGACAGAGTCATGCAACCTAAGCAAAACAGTTAAAAATCTCATCAAATGAAGTTTGAGAGGGGAACACAGTGGAAATAAGTGAGAGTGAATCAAGGAGCTTAGGGGGGTCATTGTGATCAGAAAGACACTCTGCCACTTTATTATTATAAGTGTAAATAGAGAGTTAGAAGGATAGCATGGCAGACACTGGCTAGATGATCTCCAAGCTTATTTCCAGTGTAACTATATTTCCCAGCATCCACTGTAGTTGTGTGGAGTTTTCTGATTGCGTTTTGGCCAAGAGACCATGGAAAGAAGCAACGTAGTCTCCTTCAGGCTTTGCCGTGACAACTCAGGTCAAGATCGTGCAGCCAAGAGATAAATGAGGCTTTCTCCTTTGCAGTGTTGTGCACGGAAACGTGATGTGGGCAAGAAATATGCATTTATTGGTTCAAGCCACTGATATTGGGCTTGTTGGTCATAGGAGTTAACCTTCCCTAACTAGTACAGGTAAATAAATAATGAAGATCACGTGTTCATCCTGAAAATATCTCTTTAGTAAGTCATGAGTCATATTGGGATGCTGGGGAACTGAGGGTGAATAGAACAGAAACTTCTGCTGTCAGTTGTTCAGAGGCTCATGGAGGAGACAAGCAGGTAACAGCAAATGACCTGTCACTGACAGGAGACAATGGAAGTGATGCTGAAGCAGCTGTTTGTGATGTCAAAATATCTTCTCTAGTATAAGAGGCTGCTTTCACTGTTACCCTAGGTAAGTGGATGGATAAAAGGGAACATTGCAAAAATGGAATCTATGAGGCATTATCACAATGGGACTGAAGGACAGGGAGGAGTCAAAGACAACCCTGCCAATTGGAAGAATGGCAGTGACCTCAACAGAAATGGGAAATCCACTTAGGGAAGAGCGACGTTGAGAGAAAAAATGATAACTTCACTGGGGAGAATGTGGAGCTTGAGGCAAGTGGAGGAGTACAGCAGGCAGTTTGGGACCTGAAAGTGGATGCTCAAGAGAAACCTCTGGCTAGAAATATAGATAAAGAAGTCAATAGACAAAAGTTACCATTCACATCTGATAATAGCTTACCAAAAAGGGCTCCAGTCTCCTTATCAAATGTGACATGTCAAAGACAGTTTTGAAATGATTTTCACATTACTCTATTTTTCCCCAGGTGGCAATGACAAGTTTAGTGTATTTTCTCTTTTTTGGTGAAATTATATCAGCAGTTTTTGTATTTCCACAATAGATATTGAAAGTTCTGAGACCTAAAAAATTCTGAGTACTCGTTGTATTGCAAAGGTTGTCAAGGATCTGCTTATCTGACAACGAACTACAGAAAAGGTTATAGTATTAAATGTTTCAGCAATGCCAATTCCTTATCTTCCGCTTTCCTGTAGCACCTCTGAAATCTCAGGTCCCAGTTTGCACATTGATTTTCTTGTACTATTATGAGCCACTAATTGCTGTATCCATCAACTTCATCTATGCCTAAACCATGCAATAGATGAGAGCATATCACCCATTCCTCTCTTCTTCCTTATCTTTCTTTTTCATTGTATTTTGCCTTTCTGAATTTTTCTCCTAAACTTTTCTTTCTCTAAATTTTATTTTCTTTCCTGAACTTACTCCTGATTTATTCTCTTCTTTCCCTATTTGATATATTAATTATTTATAGTTTTATTCATTCATTGATAAAAATCCATCAAAGAGTAATTAAATGTTTACCATAATCCAGATATGGATAAAAAGAAAAAATAAATATACTTCATGTATATTACATTGAATCAGTCTAAATCCTGCAGCCCAATGACTCATTAGCTACAGTTTCATTCTGAATTCATTAGCTTCATTAGCTACAGTTACTTTCCTTACTTCCATTAGCTACAGTTTCATTAGCTTACAAGTTGAAGGAGATTCTTCATTAGCTACACTGCTTTCACTTGGATCCTATAAATGATAGACACCTTATATTCTCATTTTATTGACAGAGGACCATTAACAAAAGCAGACCCATACAGAGAAAAATAATTCCTAGACAAATTAGCTTTGTTTATTTTTCAAAATCTACATCTATTATATCTTAAAGAATCATGAACTTCTCCAGGGTAGTAGTTACTCCTTTGAACACCAGCTTTTTCCTTTGTGAGAAGATAAAAGGAAATATATTGACTTGCTGCTTTTCCTGAAAAAAAAATTATTCTATTCTACTGTCTATTTAAATCATAGCTAATAAGGTCCATATATTAGACAATAGTATTATATAATATTTAATTTCCTGCTGTGATCATTCAAGAGAATGTCTTTGTGTTAAAGAAATACACAATGAAATAAGCATTTGGGGGTAAAGGAGTATCGCATCTGCAACCTACACATAAATGTTTTAGAAAAAATACTGTAGAGAGAGAATGAGAAAGCAAATGTGGTAAAATGTTAACAGCTAAGAAATCTGGGTGAAGGGTAAACAAATTCTTTGTAATATTGTTTGTAGTTTTTCTATAAGCCTGAAATTATTTCAAACTACAAAGTTTTAAAAGTTATCAGCTCATAGTTCAGGGGAAACTTGGAATTTTATTATAATTTTTTCTTATGAATGTTCTCAGTTTAAAATACCATGTTTCATAAGAAGTCTCATAATTGTATTTTACCAACTGAAAGAAGAAAATACATCTCATCAAGTCATTCATCTCTTCATATAAGCGGAGTGTGAAGATTTGGCTCTCCACAGTTACAGCGTAGTGACAAAATTATATTGCTAAATCAAAAGAACTGGATTGACGTGTGAACTCCCAACTTACCAGCTGTGGGGATGTGAATAGCCATTTAAGCTTTGCCTCAATTTCTCACCTACAAAACAGGACTATCAATCCCTATAAGGCAGCTTCTATTTTCACAAATGGTCACAGCAATATTTCTGGTCACATGTTCTTGCAGAACCTTGTCGACAATCGTCTGGAGTCTATCTTCTCTCTCCTTGAAACTGAGGGGAACTTTGTTACTGCTTGGACTAACAGACTGCAGCACGTCTGTCTGGCTAGGCAAGGTCATCAGAGGTGACAGGAGCTCTCCAGGATCACTCTCACCTCTCTCTTTCTCTCTCTGTCTCTCCCTGTCTCTCTCCCCCACCATCTACCCTGGCCATGCTTGTCTTTGAAACCCATTCATAATATTGTGGAGAACCCCAAAGTTTTCTACCCAGAGAGTCCATGTAGAAAGACACATGTGGAGAGGAACTGAGGCTCCCAGCCCAATGCCAGCATTGACTGCCAGAAACCTGGGTGAACAAATCTTCAAACAGTTCCAATCCTCGGCCTCTAGTCTTCCAGCTGAAGCCCCTGATATCAGCAGAAAAACCTGAACCCACTGTGTTCCATTCAAATTCCTAAACCACAGAATTTGTAAGCATAATAAATGGTTGTTTTATACTGCTGAATTTGGGGTCGTTTGTTATGTGGCCAAGATATCTAACACCTACTGAACAGAATTATTAGAGGATAACTCTGTTACTATGTAATAGATACATAAAAGAGAATTTCTATAAAACACATACATTTGCTCTGGATGCTATGTTATTTATACAAATTCATACAATTTGTTACTTATACAAATGCATTTTTTATATTAACTTTCATCTTCTCATCTACCTTTCTTCTTCCTCTGCTTTGGGATTTATACAGTTGTGCAGTCTTAAGAAACTTAATTCTATAAACTCTATTTGAGAGTTTATAAACATCAGGAATATTTATAATATTCTAGACTCAGAAATTCTGGTGAGCACTATTTTCAGGACAGTACATTCCAGAGGTTAGGATCACAGTCGTGGAACAAACAGAAGGCCTATATTTTCACAGAGAGTCTTCAGTTCTTGAATTTCTGTGCTGAACAAATGGAATCCTCAACACTCCAGATGCTAAAGTGAGAAACACCTTTAGTGCTGCTAAAGATTCAGTGGGAAAGAACTTAGAATACAGGACCTTGTTTGTTCTCCAGATTCTGTGAAATAAAGGACATTTATTTAAGGAAGACTGCGGGGGGAAGTCGGGATTTATTAGTCACCCATGAACTCCAGAGTACTATGGGTACAAACTTTTATACAACGTAGACCTTGGCCTCAAGAAGTTTAGTGTCATATCTCATAATCGAGAGAGGTTTTTAAACAAATTGGCAATCCATTGTGATAAATGCAATAATAGAGAGAAAATCTAGTGCTTAGTCCTGAAGTTTGTGAATATGTACAGTTTTCCAAAGAAAGATGGTATGTGATAGTATTTGTAATTAGTGACTTACCTGATTTCTTGCTCTTTTCTGTCAAATTTTTAAATAAATTACTTCTTTTTAATTGAAACTGACAAAATTTAGGAAAGATACCTTCAAACAATTTAAGTGTTTGTAAGAGAGAATTGTAAGGAAGGAGGTGAGAGTGTTGGCAGCTCTGCTTGACAAAGTCACATAGTACATTCTTTTTTTTTTTTTCCCACACACATTTTCTCTCTTTTCCCTTGTTCCAAACAAAGTTCTGCTGATGGGTGTGAAATGGGAGCTAGGAAGAGAGGAGCTGGAGGACAGCATAGGTCCACAGCAACTTGAGGTGCTTTCATTTTGATTTGACTTTCCATGCCATGCTCCTTTTTTCGCCAAATAGCACAGCACTTGGCATTTGCCTCTACTGGGAAATACTGCATACTGTTTTGCAAAATCTGTAAGGTAATGAACTATAAAACACTACTATGAATTATCATCATCACTCACTCTTTATTAAGCATTCTCCTCTGCCCATTCCAATGGCTGGCATATGACACCAAAATGGCAGGTGAAGCCCTGCTTTAAAGGGGTGGCACCTCAGAGGGAAGATTCAGTATCCTCGTTGAAGGTTGAGATGGGTTCTTGATTCTTAACTTATAAAATGAAATGTAATTTCTATGACTTATTCCCATCCAGATGATCTTTGCAGGATAATTACAGGACCTCTTCCAAAATACTTATAGAATTTTACAAATAGGAGAAGAAAAAAAAAATTAGAATGACCTCTTTATCATCTCTTGCACGCATATGTGTGAGCGAGTGTGCGTGCAAGTGTGTGTGCAAGTGTGTGCGTGAGCATGTGTGTGAGCTCTGTGTGTGTGACAGCAACCAAGTGTGTGTGTGTGTTGGGGCAAGTGTTATCGTGTGAGAGTAAATTTACTGGAAACCTTTTAAAGATAAAGTTTATTCTTACTCTGTTCTATTTAAAATTTTCTTAGCATTATTTCAAGAAGTAGCTCTAGGCAATGTTATATCTACTTTATACATACAAACTCACTTAATCCTCACAAGAACCCTTCGAGGTAGGTACTTTATTATATCATTTTACAGATAGAATAACTGAGGACAGTGGAATTATTACGATTATGTAATTTGGAAAGCCATCAAGCTAAGAACTGAAAGACCCTGACAATCAAGGCCTAAAGTGTCAACTTGTGTTCACCATGCTATACTAAATACTGAATGTATATCTTCTTCCCTTTCATGTGAACTATGTCAGGTCACGATGTCAGCACCACATAAAAATAGATTTCTTTTGCTCACTTGCCCTCACAGAGATTTCTTCCATGTGCCTTTGCAGCTTCCAAAAGCTGTAGCCTGTTCTTTGAGAAAGCTCTTCTCTCCTTAAGGAGTTGCCCCACATCAGATTGATTCTGGACCATGCATCATGTCAGCTTGCAAAAGACAAAACCCTTTCTGTTTCTAACGAAATCTCTCATATTTTGAAATGAAAGCAAGAACTGCTCTGCCGAGGTGCCAAGGGAAACATACTTCCATTATGAAGTGTTTCTAACAAAATGTTTTGGAGATTTTAAAGGGGTAGCTTTCTAAATATCCAAGGCATCTGCAAACAACCAGACATGCAGGCCCGCTTCTCAGCCCAAACACTGTTCCTGGGTTGTATCATTTTTTTCCCTGAAAATCAGCACAGCTGTTGCAATGCTCCTTTATCAATTGTCTAATGATCCCAACAAATTTTTTTCCAAGAGTGAATAATCAAAACTGTATTACAGGTCTCTGATTTTGAAATATATGCACTGTTAATATAATTTTGGCCTTTTTTAGCAGAATTTCAAAGGGGAATCAAAGGTTTATATTTATAAAGTTTATAATCATTCCACAAAGTTCAAGACATTTGGCAGTGCTTGGGAAACTTAAAAACAGTAATAAAAGGTTACTGCGAGGAATTCAAAGCTGCCTTGTATGGTAATGCTGATTCAAGCCACCACATACTGCAGCATGACAAGTTTAGCTGTGATTTGGAGATTGGATCAGAACTGTGTAGCTGTAGAGATATTTAAATGGCTTACCCATTAACAACAAACAAAGGACTTTGGAAAATTTACAAATATTTCCGCTTTGAAAACACATTAGGAGTATGCAGGGGGAGAAAATCATGCATTCTTAGCCTGATTTACTAAGCCTCTATCAGCCTCCTTGACTGTTCTCAAGCACCAATCTTGTCTTGCAATTATAAACTGTGCACTTTTGCCAACCTGGAATTCACACTCTGTCCCTGCCCAGCTCCAGCTCATTCTGCATCTGTGCTTGCTCAAACTCTGGTAACCCAAGCTCTTCATTTGTTGGCAGCTGGTAAAAGGGGTTTCCTTATGAGTCACAGTGTGGAGGAAGGCTGAGTAATATACCCTATCCTGTGCTACAATCTGTATGGAATGTATTTGAAATAAAACTCAACCTAGAGTTTAGTTCGACATCTGATTTCAAACACATTCTTGAAAAATTGGAGTGCAACAGGGAAAAAAATCACAGTGTCTCTCCTGCTATGGAAAAGTTTATTCCCTACAATTGTCTCCAAAGGGACAGGAACTAAGTCGCACTCGTTCAGGCTCTGAGGTCTCTGATGAGGAAAGAGTCCACAGCTTGGCTTTTTTAGATGATCCTGCTTTCCTGTTATGGCAATAAAGTAGCTGGTCCCATGGTGAATGAAAGTGGGGAAATATGAAGTTGAGAACGCACAGGTGTCACAGGCTAAGGCTTTTGTCAACGCTGCTTAACAAATGTAAGCATCTGACAGATCATATCTTTAACTGCAAGAAGGTAAAGAATATTACAAGATAAGTTGTGTTTATAAAAGTCATAGATGATGCAAGAACACTGTTTATCACCATATATTCGCCTGTTTACAGTAAGTTGAAGAAAGTGGGTTTTCTTATTATTAAATGCAGTAACATGCATTTGTCTAGAAAGATGAATTAAGACTAGCTATGAAGGTCTAAACTTAATTTCAAAGAAACTACAGACACTGTACTAACAAAATGTTATATTTTTTTCTTTTTAAATATCATTAGATACCCAAATACCTGAAATGACAAAAAGATTAGTAATGACATGCGGAATGAATAGAAAAACTGGAAAATTTGTGGCTAGAAACTTAGAATTATCCTATAAGCTAGATGTATCAAACTCACATATTCTTCTAAATTAGAGAATTAGTTATGCTTTAGAAATATAAAATACATATATACCGGAAAGTTTGCTCTGGTTACTAAGAATAAAATAATCATATCTTCTTAATTTATGAATCTTATAAAGTACATGAAATGGAAATATGTATGTTATCTGCTGCTTTTGACTAATATTCAAATAAAAGAATCAAGTTATTTCCTTCATACAATTTGTAACACACATTTCTAAATACAGGTGAGTTGCATGAGAAAACGAGAATGAAAAATAAAAAATTTCTGGGCCGGGCACCACAGCTCACACCTGTAATCCCAGCACTTTGGGAGGCCAAGGCGGGTGGATCACAAGGTCAGGAGATTGAGACTATCATGGCTAACACGGTGAAACCCCGTCTCTACTAAAAATACAAAAGAATTAGCCGGGTGTGGTGGCGGGCGCCTGTAGTCCCAGCTACTCAGGAGGCTGAAGCAGGAGAATGGTGTGAACCTGGGAGTCGGAGCTTGTAGTGAGCCGAGATCTCGCCACTGCGCTGCAGGCTGGGCGACAGAGTGAGACTCCATCTCAAAAAGAAAACAAAAAACAAAGAACAAAAAAATTCTATTTGGTTACTTATAATTTGGGTTTGATACAAAAATTCCTTCAGTACCAACAATCTGATAGGGTCACCAGGTACAGCCGATGTTAACAAATCCACCAGATTAAATCAGTATGTAGAAAATGTCAAGTCTATGTTTACTCAGTTATTCAACAGTCAACACTCAGAGCTTACCAAATACCATGATATTTACAAGGCATATAAGAAGCTCATCAAGTGAGGACAGAGGCAGACATTCAAACAAGTAATTGTCGTGGATGTGGTCTGAATGTTTGTGTCCCCTCAAAATTCATATGCCAAAATCCTCACCCCTAAGGTGATGGTTATTAAAAGGTGGGCCTTTGGGAAGCGATTAGGTCATGGTGGAGGATGAGGGAAGGATGAGGGAACCCTCATGGATAGCATTAGCGCCCTCATGAAGGAAATCTGAGCGAGATCCCTTGCCCCTTCCACCCTGTGAGGCTAGAGAGAGATGACTATCTATGAGGAAGTGGGCCCTCACCAGGTAGTGAATCTGCCAGAGCCTTGATCTTGGACTTTCCAGATTCTAGAACTAGGAGAAATAAATTTCTATTGTCTATAAGTCACTGAGTTTATGGTATTTTGTTATATCAGCTCTAACAGACGAGGATCATCATATGCAATGTGATAAGCCCTCAACAGAGGGACACAAAAAGGGAGGAGAGAAGAAGACAGCAGACAAGACTTGGGGGAGGAGGGCAACCTTTGAACTGGGTCTTAATAAGAGAATAAGTGACCCAGGAGGAGAAGGGTGGGAGGTGGGATAGCAAAGGGCATTCCAAACATAGTTTCACAACAGTCTTGTAGACAGAAGGCATTATGTAGTAAGAAGACTTGAGCATCCGGGAGAAGTAACAGTTCTGACCAATGATAAGAGGGATACTGGCAGGAAGAGTAATGGACTTTGAGTTGGTGAAGAAGGGAGGTGGGGTATGAATATCACTGTAAGGTTAGCCAAAGAGTATGACTCTACAATGACATTTTCCCAAAGGTGTTTTCTAAAATATTAACTCCATATACCACTTATTTATTGGATTATTTATGGGGACTAGCAAACAAAAGTTTTCTTTTTCAAAGAAAGTATGAGAAACCTTGAATTTTTTTTTCTGTAAAACTTTTCACAGTCTTCAATGTGCTAATGTATATGGTTCTGCGAGATATATGTTAATAAAGATAAAATTTCCCAAACTTATTTCACCAAATATCCCTTTAGCTGCACGGATGTTTTGAAAAGTTAGTGTTCCATATAAGACAGTTTGGGAATGCTACTATAAGGAATCAAGTAGAATGGAAAGTCTTAATTAATAAAGATGTGAAAAATTCATGGCCAAATTTGTATTTTAAAAACGCAACTTTGGCAAGGATGTGGAAGAAGGGTTTCTAAGTGAGACATAGTTGGGAAACTAGTGTCCGGGCAAAGCCCATGGGAATAAAGGAGAATATCTGAATTTAGTAGAATTTCAGAATTAAACATCCAGGTGTTCATGGTGAGTGAAGATGTGAATGAGGGGAAAATGTCAATATATTACCTAACCAAGTGATCAAAGGTAACATAATTCATAATGAGACAGATATCATAAGCCTTCTGTTGTGACGTACTGAGAACACTACATTACTTATGTTACATTCCTGACAACAATGCATAAGCTGAAACTAGTCTTGAAAATCATTTTATAAAATCAATGGACTGTACTGTTAAAAAAAAAAAAAAATCAATGTTATAAAAGACAAAGAAAAGCCAAAGAACCACCCCAGATCAAGGAAGACTAAAGATATTTGAAAACCAAGTGCAACTGTGTTTCTTCATGGCACTGTGGACCTGTAAAATACATGCTATAAAAGACATCAAAGGGACTATTAGAATAAATTGAATAGATCTTATGAATTAGATAATAGTACAATATCAATATTAACTTTTATGATTTTGAAAATTTTACTGTGATTTCACAGGAGAATTTTTTTCTTGGAAAATAACACAATATTTCAGGGAAAAGAAGCATGAGCTTTGTAACTTACTCTCGAATGAAACAGAATATATAAATGTTATATATAAAATATATATATTTATATAATTGTTCAGTCTTGGTTGCTATCTATGTGTGTGTGTATATGTACATATATATACTATATATATTTATACATATATATGTGTATAGAGAGAGAATGCTAAAGCAAAGCAAATATGAGAAAAAGTTAAAATTTGGTAACCAATTTGGGTGAAGAGCATATGCAAAAACATTAGTATATTTTTGCAAATTTTCTGTAAGTTTGAATTTATTTGAAAATAAAAAGTTAAAAAAAATAATTCAGTAACTGCATTTGGAATTTATCTTAAGAAGCAAAGCCAACAGGTACAAAATATGAGTCAATGACAATTCTGCAGTTTCTAGCTTCAATAATGGATGAGCATATGGAGAGCACAGGCTAGGGAGGAACAGGATTTGAAAGAGGAAGACGGTGAGTTCTGTTTGAGGAATGTACTTTCAAAATGTCAATATCATCTCCAGGGGTCATTACTAGTAAGACATGCCTGGAGTTCTTAAAAGAAGAAGCACTGGAGTTTGAGATTTTGAAGACATCTTCACAAGAGATATTCTCTGTTCAGGGATTCACTTTCCTCCTGGTTCAATCTTGGGAGGTTGTATATTTCCAGGAATGTATCATTTCTTCTAGGTTTTCTAGCTTGAGTGCATAGAGGTGTTCATAGCAGTTTCTGGGAGTTTTTGTATTTCTGTGGAGTTAGTGGTAATGTTCCCTTTGTCATTTCTGATTGTGTTTATTTGGAACTTCTCTCTTTTTTTTATTAGTCTAACTAGTGGTCTATCATTAATTCTTTCAAAGACTCAGCTCCTGGATTCATTGGTCTTTTGTATGGTTTTTTGCATCTCAACTTCCTTCAGTTCAGCTCTGATTTTGGTTATTTCTTGTCTTCTGCTAGCTTTGGGGTTGATTTGTGAGGTTAAGTTCTTAATTTGAGATCTTTCTTTTTGTTGTAGGCATTTAGTGCTATAAACTTCCGTCTTAACACTGCTTTAGCTATGTCCCAGAGATTCTGGTATATTGTAGTTTTGTTTGCTTTGGTTTCAAAGAATTTCTTGATTTCTGCCCTAATTTCATTATTTACCCAAAAGTCATTCAAGAACAGGTTGTTTAATTTCCATGTAATTGTGTGGTTTTGAGTGATATTCTTAGTCTTGATTTCTAACCTTTATTGCCCTGTGGTCCAAGGGTTCTATAATGGGTGGTATAATTTCAGTTTTTTGGCTTTTTTCAATTTGCTGAGGACTGTTTTAAGCCTATTGCATGGTTGATTTTAGAGTACGTGCCATGTGCAGATGAGAAGAACGTATATTCAATTGTTTTTGGATGGATAGTTCTGTTGATATATATTAGATCCATTTGGTCAAGCATCAAGTTCAGGTCCTGAATATCTTTTTTAGTTTTCTGCCTCAATAATCTAATATTGTCAGTGGGGTGTTGAAATTCTCCCACTATTATTGTGTGATTATCTAAGTCATTTCATAGGTCTCTAAGAACTTGCTTTATAATCTGGGTGCTCTTGTGTTGGGTACATATACATTTAGGATTGTTAGGTCTGCTTGTCGAATTGAGCCTTTTGCCATTATGTAATGCCCTTCTGTGCCTTTTTTTTTTATCTTTGTTGACTTAAAGTCTGTTTTGTCTGAAATTAGATTAGCAAGTCCTCCTTTTTTCTGTTTTCTGTTTGTTGGTAGATTTTTCTCCATCCTTTTACTTTGAGCCTATGGACATCACTGCATATAAGATGGGTCTTTTGAAGACAGCATATTGTTGAGTCTTGCTTCTTTATCCAACTTCCCACTCCGTGAGTGTTAATTGGGCATTTAGCCCATTTACATTCAAGGCTAGTATTTACATGTGCATTTTTGATCCTGTCATCGTGTTGTTATCTAGTTATTACGCAGACTTGTTTGTGTGGTTGCTTTATAGTGTCACTGGTGCATGTACCGAAAGTGCGTGTTTGTAGTGGCTGGTAACAGTCTTTCCTTTCTATATTTAGCTCTCCCTTTGGGACCTCTTGTAAGGCAGTTTATATTTAGCACTCCTTCTGAGACCTCTTGTAAAGCAGGTCTGGTGGCAAATATTTTATGACAAAGATGCCAAAAGCAACTGCAACAAAAACAAAAGTGGGTAAATGGGATCTAATTAAACTAAAGACGTTTTGCAAAACAAAAATTATCAGCAGAGTAAACAGAATGGGAGAAAATATTTGCAAACTATGCATCCAACAAAGGTCTAATATCCAAAATCTATAAGGATGATAAATAAATCAACAAGCGAAAAACAAACAAAAAAATCAATAATTTTGTAATGCCCTTCAGTGTCTTTTTTGATCTTCGTTGGCTTAAAGTCTGTTTTGTCTGAAATTAGATTAGCAGCTCCTCCTTTTTTCTGTTTTCTGTTTGCTTGGTACGATTTTCTCCATCCTTTTACTTTGAGCCTATGGTCATCACTGCATTTAAGATGAGTCTTCTGAAGACAGCATACTGCTGTGTCCTGTTTCTTTATCCAACATGAACATATACTTTTCAGAGAAGATATACAACAGACCAACAATCATATGAAAAAATGCTTGACACCATTAATCATTACAGAAATGCAAATCAAAACCACGATGAGATACCATCTCCCACCAGTCAGAATGGCTATTACTAAAAAGTCAAAAAATAATAAATGCTGGCAAGATTGCAGAGAAAAGGCAATGCCTATACACTGCTGGTGGGAATATAAATTAGTTGAGCCATTATGGAAAGCAGTTTGATGATTTCTCAAATAACTCAAAGCAGAATTACCATTCAACCCAGTAATCCCATTATTGGGTATATACTCAAAGGAATACAGATCCTTCTACCATAAGAGCACATGTACGCACTATTCACAATTACAAAGACATAGAATCAGCCTAGATGCCCCTCAATGGTAGACTAAATTTTTAAAATGTGGTACATACACACCATGGAATACTATGCACGCATAAAGAGAATGAGATTATATCCTTTGCAGCAACATGGATGGAGCTGGAGACCATTATCCTAAGTAAACTAACACAGGAACAGAAAATCAAATTGTGCATATTCTCACTTATAAGTGAAAGCTAAACAGTGAGTACCTACGGACATAAAGAATGGGATAAGAGATACCAGGGTCTATTTGAGGGTGGAGGGAGGGAGAAGGGTGAGGATTAAAAACCACCTATCAGATAGTATGCTTATTACCTGGATGGTGAGAAAATCTGTACACCAAATCCCCGTGACACACAATTTACCTATATAACCTGAACCTGTACCCCTGGATATAAAATAAAGGTTTTTAAAAAAGATATTCTCCACTTGCTGGTGTTTTTAATTAACTGACAATTTCTCTCTTCATTTAAACAATTTTTCCAGAGCAAACTTGCAACTTTGTCTTGGGCTTAATATAATACATGAAATTTTCCTTTTTTATAAGCTACACTCTCCTAGAAAAAATAGTGACATAAACCATTTATAATTAAGTTTAGAAGAAAAATTCAAGTATATTATATTAAATAAGTATCAATTGATAGTAGCGATCTAGCAATAGCCACAACCTGGCATTGCAGACATCAATGGCAATGAAGAAACTTTTGTATATGTTCCAAAAATTGATTGAAAATGATATTAGTTCAGGTTTTAAAATTCCTCAAGAAAATCAACCACATATTTTAAATCTTCCTAAACTTCACAATCTCCAGAGCTTATGTTCTAGGGGTCAACTTGGATACTAGTTTGGTTAAGCTAAACAACCTATCTGCAAAAACATTTGCCTTAATAAAGACTTCCCATTCAAATAAAACCCGAATTTAATTAGAAAATGAAGAATGCTGATGCTAAAATAGATTACCCTAATTTAAGACTAAGAAAATGTAAGGTTTTCTAAACCTCAAAGTATAAAAGTGACAGACTCAAAATGTTTTGCTAAAATAAATATCATCTCAATCTTGTGTACCCAGGCAATTTCAACTTTTCCAAGGCAGAATGCTAGATATTCTTGCCTGACCCTGGTCTGTTGTAAAATGCCAGAGATACTCTCCCATCATCCTGTGACAGTAGCTCATCCTGACGTGTAAATATCTCAGACATAATTTATTCCATTTCTTGGAGCAATGATTTGAATAAAAGCAAAGCAGTTTTTCTGCTGTCTTTACTGTAAATGCTAATCTAATAACACCAAACAGAGTGTCTAGCCAGACTGCCTGGGTTTGCGTCTGAGTCTGCCACTTATTAACTGTGATCTTGTACAAGGTATTGAATCTCTTTGTGCCTTGTTTTCCCATCTACAAGATGGAGCAATGACATTACTTAGAGCTTTGGTCACATTATGTGCCACATCAATTTGCCAAAGGAAAATAAATCCTACCTGCCTAGATGAACAGAGTTTCATCTTCCTCCAGAATCTAATTCTTGGTCAAGAAACTACTGAGATGTTTACTTCTATCCAAAGGGTCAGCCTTAGGACTTCTCAGCTACAATGCAGATAGTATTTCTTGAGATGAAAGGACTCCACCAGCACTATTCATAAGCTGGCAGTTCCAGAAACGAATGCCCTCTGTGCTGCTGCTATGGCTGCTGTCACCTGCCATCACCCCAGGAAGTTTCTAGAAGTGAGTGTGGTCACTGTTTATACTCTGCCTGTGTACTGTTTAATATCACCATGCTCTGGTCTAGAAGAAGGAAACTCACCTTTCGTCTCTCTCCCTCTGCCCCAACAACTGTGGAATCTGTAAGCTTATCATTAAAGTTCAAGAACCCTAAAAGCTGGTCGATCACTAATTTTAAATTAACAAATTGTCTATTTTGGTATTTTCCTTGTAAGTTTTTTCCATAAATTATGGCCACAGGTTATCCTGGGTAAAACGCTTGTCCCAATTCCTTAGAATATCATCTGAGGCTAGGAATAGCCACGGTTGTGCATGGATGTGGCATCATGTGCAGATTATAGAATATCACTGCAAAGCCCAATTTAGACTCCATGGGCGAGATCATTCTACCTTATACAATACATAAAAATGCTCAGGGTATACACACTTTGCAAAATGCTTTGAGGAAACATTGTTATGCAGCATGGTCTCCGCTGAACAGTTCTGACAGAACAGAGCACTTAAAAGCAGCTGTTGGCCGGTCGCGGTGGCTCACACCTGTAATCCCAGCACTTTGGCAGGCCAAGGCAGGTGGATCACCTGAGGTCAGGAGTTTGAGACCAGCCTGGTCAACATGGCAAAACCCCATCTACACTAAAGATACAAAAAATAGCTAGGCATGGTAGCACATGCCTATAATCCCAGTTACTCAGGAGGATGAGGCAGGAGAATTGCTTGAACTTGGGCGGCAGAGTTTGCAGTGAGCCGAGATTGTACCACGACACTCCAGCTAGGGTGACAGAGTGCAAACAAAACAAAAAGCTCCTGTTACAGGAAAGTAAATAACAATTTAAATCCATCTCTTGATAACTCAGGTGACTGCATGTTCATGAAAAGCACCCTCTTCAATGGTATGATCTCTCTGAACCAAATAAATTATTTCTTCAAATGTCTTTTACATATCCTGTTAATTGTTTCAGTAAGATTATAGGAGACAGAAACGATGAGGTAATGTTCAGGGAAGCAGACACAAAGAGGCAGGGGAAGTATTCACTGAGCAGGGCCACATATGATGCAGAGGAAGAAACTGCAAAGAGCGAACTGGGACCTGAAGTGGGTTGAAGGAAACTTCTCACAAATTCTGTTATAGCTCAATAAAGAATATGCTTGATATTTAATTAAAATGAAGCTCAAAAAGACTACTACACGAATTTAGAATAATTCCAAACTCAACTAGAGAAAGCAGTAAGGGTTGCTACCTATGCACCACCCCTCAATTGTCTTTTGTATTCTGTTCAAGGAATGCTTTTAATAAAAATCAGAATAAAATTAGAAATATTTTCTGATGAGTGATTTTCCTAGTACCAATTGATGATGAACCTATACTTTTCTACCAGAACTATGGATTTTCTTTTTACACATAATAGTTTGCCTTTTCAACACAGAGTTAGTAACCTAATGAGAAGAAATCACAGGCACAGGATGAGCTTACTGCTAGCAGCAACCCTAGGTTACACACTCAGGACAGTGTGTCCATAGGGGCTGAGCTGCTGTGCCATAATTGCTGAGACCCTCAGCCCTGGGGCAGCAAGGCCAGGGTGGCAGAACTTCATCTGGGCTCTTTGGAGGGCAGCCTGAGGTATGCTGTGGGCCACACAGGCAGGGAACCCCAAGATGGCCACTCCTGGCACTTTGCCCAGGTGGGATGCAACGGCCACCTCCCAAGTGCCTATGGCCCATTGTAGACAAGGGTCCTATACTAGTTTCCTATAGCTATTGTAACAAATTCCCAAAAACTTAGTGACTTAAAAGAAGAAAACAATTATCATCTTGCAGTGCTAGAGTCCAGAAGTCTGAAATTAAGGTGTCAATAGGGGTTATGTTCCTTATGGAAGCTCTAGGAGAGCCTTTGTCTCTTCTAGTTTCTGGTGGCTTTTGGTATTCTTTGACTTGTGGCCTTGTGGCTGCATCACTCCAATCTCTGCCTCCGAGGCTATATCACCTCTTCCACTTCTGCCGAATCTGCTGTTGTGGACTCAATGTGTATGCTCCCCATTCATATATGTTGAAACCCTGTGATGGTATATGCAGATAGGGACTTAGGAGATGAGTGGAGCCCTCGTGAATAGGATTAGTGCCCTTAAAAGAAGAGGCCAGAAACGTACCTTGCTCTTTTTTCAGTCATATGAAGAAACAAAAAAAAGTTGGCAGCCTACAATCTGGAAGTGGGCTCACACCAGAATCTGACTGTGGTGGCACCCTGATCTTAGACTTCCAACCTCCAGAACTGTGAGAAATAACTTCCTATTGTTTACAAGCCACCCAGACTAGGATATTCTGCTATAATGCCCTGAAGTGTCTAAGCAGTCTTCCCAGTGCATTTCTCATAAATAACTTGTCAGTGGATTTAGAGCCACACAGATAATCCAGGATGATCTCCTCATCTCAAGCTCCTTAATTTAATTATATCTGCAAAGTTCCTTTTTCCAAGTAAGACAATAGTCACAGATTCTGGTAATTAGGACATGGGCATATTTTTTGAGGCCCACTCTTCAACTCACTACAGAGTCCATGAGACTGCCAAAGGAGTTGCTGTTCAAGATGTTCGATAGCTTAAGGTGAGCCTGGCTGGGGAAGGGATGGGGGGTAGGGAAGGCAGAGGCAGAAAGCTCAGGTGGGTATCGGGAAAGAGGTAACTTCCAAGCAGTGGCTCCCACATTCTGACATCACAAATATTGAACATTTCTGTTTTCTCATCCAAGTTGGTTGCATAGTAGCTCTTCTAACACACAGACCTGTTCCCACATTAAATTGTCATCATTATTTCAAAATACTTGGCATTAAAAAAATTATTGGAGTCAAAGATCTATTCTTTTTAGAAAGGGAAATTTTAATTTTACAGTTGTTTTTGAAAAAAAGGCAGAAGCTGCTAAATTTTTCAAATACAGTAACTGTTATATGTTAATGGCCTTAATTTTTTATAACTTATGCAAAAAAATTGTCTTATCAATAAAGATTGTTAAGACCTTGCAGGAATCATCATTAATAAGACTTGACTAGGAAGTGTTTAACCATTTCAGGCATAAAAATATGATACTCAAAGAAAACGTGGTCAGGAAAGCACACTGAAGTCTCATTTTAAAAACTGCAAAGATTTGACTGTTTAAATATTCAATCTTTTCATTAATATTTGTGTTTTTATCATAATGATATTGACATTTTATATATACATAATTTCCATAATATATATTACGTATACAATATATATAATAGCAGAGGAATTCAAGAAAGAATGAGCAAGAAGAGCAAGAAGGGAATTGTGATTGAATTTGCCTCAAAGCCAGCAAAGCTCTTACGGAAATTTATTGACTGTAAGCCACAAAAAGAAGCAGTCAGAAGTGAATATAAGGGGCAAGATGAAGACCTAAAGGAAAACTGATCAGGAAGGGGAGGGCATCAATTAAGTATGAAAATATTTTCCAACTTCCTAGCAAATAGAGATTGGTCATCAAAAATGAACCCAAACCTACAAACATTATTGACTTTAAAAACATAGTATCACTATATTTACACAGTGGAATACTATAGCATTAAAAGTGAGCAACATAACAGCATAACGTAACACCATAAAATTCTACATAATGCTGAGTGAAAGAAGCCTGGCCCACAAAATAATACACACTGTACGATATCATTTACATAAAATATGAATTCATTTATGGTGTTGAAAGGCAAGATAGTGGTGACCCTTAGAAAGTCATAAATTGTAAGAGGGGTCTGAGTTGTTGATTACGTTTTATTTCTTGACCTGGGGAGGGCAGGTTACAGAAGTGTGGTCAGTTTGTGAAGATTCATTGAACTGCACACTTAGGATATATGCGCTAATCTAGATGCATATTTTCTTCAATTCAATTTAAAAGCAGCAGAATAAATTGTAAAATAAATGCCTCTCCTACCTTTCTTTCTGATGTGTTCTTGTATTTTTAAAAATAAAACACCATTCTATTCTATTTGTTGAAATAGAACACCATTACTGTCAACTAAAACAACAGTAATACACCAAGGGCTTGTATGTTCTTCAACAACAACAAAAAATCCATTTAAAATTAGGTGTTATAATATAATCGTAGATATGATTGAAAACATGGCTGACTCGAGCATGATTTCTGATGGAAAATTAAAAATACTGTTTCCTCTACTGAGTTTGAGGTGAATAGAACATAGAGATTTGTTGGACTCCAAGACCTGTGTTTTTTCAACTACTCTGAGTGTGGTAGAGGCTGTTGCTCCCTCCATCCCCCAGCCTCTCTTAGAGTTAGGGCAAGGCCACTTGACCAATTATAGCCAATGGTCAGAAATGGAAATGGCACATGTCACTTGGGGCCAGGCATTTATGAGGCCAGCATGACTCTTCTTCCTCTCTTCCTAACACACGTTAGAATAAAGAATTTTATGTAATAGAAACTGAGAACAAGGTGGGATAAATTTAAGGAAATCACCACTTATTCACATTAAAATGTAACCAGAAAGGTTAGTGCAAACCAAAACAAAAGGCATTATTATATAATTACATACATTTTAATATATATGATAATCCAAAAATGTTTTTCCAGTATCTCTCTTTCTCCCCCTCTCTCTCTCACACATTCTTTTTCTACATTTATTCTTAATCTTATTAAAAATCTGATACCACTATAAGAAAGTTTGACAAAAAGTCTAAATAAGTCAAAATCCATATTACCTACGGATTGTTAATTGATAATAACACAGCATTAGTATGATGCAGTGATCAAAATTACTCTTTAGTTAGAAAAGTCAAGGAGAAATATGTGGGAACTGGGGAATGGGAAGAAAGAAAAGAAAAGAAAGGAAATAATTTGGGTTTAAGTAAGTCTGAGAGGGTTAAAAATGAGAAAGTACAAGTGGTTAGAAAAAAAGGATATTTGCAAAGAAAGTCATGCAGCTAAAAGGGACCCATTATGAAAAGTATTTGGTTTATAGTTCAAAGCCTATTCTTCAGTCTACTTATTTGTGAATTTGTTTATTCTACTTCACTCACAAGCTGGCTCTCAAAATTGTACCACTCTCCTCAGGCATGTGGATAAAGTACGGACGGATAACTAGGAAACAGTCCAGGACTTTATATTGCTTGTCACAGCAGCACCTCTTGTAACAATTTTTTCATGTGTGTATAATAAAAATATGTAGGCCAGTGGTTTCTTCAGACAACAGCAGTCTTCACATTCCAGAAACTCAGGGGGAGGTTGTTGAAAGAACAAGTTGTGCACACCTGAAGAATCAGCCATTCCCTGGACTGGAACTTTAACTCTGTTTTGAAATAGCTGAGGTGATGTTGACCTCCTTGGAAAAGACTGTGAGTAAACCCCAACAAGGTCATTCACCTTGGGAGCTTGGGTCAGAGTACATTTGGCCAATCAGTTAATGGCCATATTCTTATTCAATGTTGTTGGTTCCGCAGTGGGTGGGACTTGTGTTTTAACACCCAAGGAAACAGCAAGTGAAGACATCAATTTAAGAAGAAGAAAAAAAAAAAAAACATGACTACTAGGAGAAATTAAAGACTTGGTTGTGCACAAACAGAATGCCAGGGGTTGACATAGTATGGGGTGGTGAAAGTTGACCAGAGCTGGAGGTCAGAGCCCTGGACACTAGTTTGCAAACACTGCAAGTCACTTTTCATGTTGGATCCTCATTTTTCTCATCTGTAAAGATGGAATATTTTATTAAACGATTTATGAAGTTTCCTCTCATCTAATTCTACAAATGCTCTGTGAATAGCTTCTGATTGGCTAAAAAGTCTCACTCAGTATAACTTAGAGAGTGTGATTTTCTTCTGGTTTGTCCTTGATCCTGGAGCATTCAGGAAGCTTGGAACAATTTCTCTATGACCCTTCACTCCTTCAGCGATGAAACTTGCCACAACACAGTACACATACCCCGATCCCTATTTTTATTACCAGGGATTTGGCTCTAACTTTGCCCAACTCTCAGGTGATGCTAACCTCTGGAGATTTCCCTGACCTCCACATTTCCTGTAGAG
The DNA here is from genome assembly GCF_002776525.5 of Piliocolobus tephrosceles. NCBI lineage: Eukaryota > Metazoa > Chordata > Mammalia > Primates > Cercopithecidae > Piliocolobus > Piliocolobus tephrosceles. The sequence goes on from NC_045441.1 coordinate 108,877,755, forward strand.
AACTAAACCCTAGTGCTAGATGGGGTTTGGATGCTCACTTTCTTTACCTGATCCTTAAAAAATTAGAGCAAATATTTCTGATTTAAAATAAAATTATTAATATGATATGTTAGCGTTTGTTTCTGGGGTGTTATTATAGCAATTAATGAGTTATGTAGGAGTTCCAAAATAGCAACTCAGAAACAGATATTACTGAGTAAGCAGTAAAATAAATATCAGAGTTCTAATGATTACCAGCTTTGAGTAAATCATGCCAGTCTAGGAAATAGAAGTGTTGATGATACTGCTGAACTAACTATATAAGCCCCCCAACAATTCAAGCCATATTAATTTGAAAGCAGTTAGTAAATATAAGAAATTTAGTTATAATAAAATATATAAATATATATAATATAATATAACTTAGTAAATATAAGAAAATAGATCAGTAGATCTTCACCATGACTGCTTGTTAGACCCATCAAGAGAGTTTTTAAAAATTAGCTTCCCCTGTTCCCTTCCCTACCCAACCAATTAAATTGGGCTCTCTGTGATGCGACCAAGGTGTTACTATTTGTGTTGAGTTCCCTAAGTACCAATACTTTTTCAACAGACAGGGCTGAGAAACATTGCAGTCTATTACTTTCTCTGGGACCTCATATGGCACTTCCATAGAGTAAAATTGAAACAAAGAGGTTTGAGTGCAAAGTATGACTCACCCAACTTCTCTTAGCCTCAATTTCCCCAGCTATAAGCAAAGAGACAATATCTGCTCCACCAAAATGTTGAGAAAGTTAAATAAGTTATATTTCAAAGTATTTGATATACAGTAGATGCTCAAAAGGTATTGACTGAATGTTGAATTTATTTTCTATAACTTTTGTTAGCTCAATATTACGTATTGACAGACCGTGATGATCTCAGTGTTTATATGGTGACCATAGTAAATAAGGTGCCTATAAAATATATGTGAAGAATAAATGTAGACATTGATTTTTCTTCTTACACATATACATATAGATGAGGAGTATGGGATTTTAAGTTTATTTTATATACTTTAATAACTCATGTTATTAAGTTCATTATATATATGTCTATTTATATATATATTAATTGATCTCGGTATAGATGAGGAATAGGGCACGTTATACTCATTTTAAAAATGTGTAAAATCATGAATTCAAATATAAACTGGAAATAAAACAACAGCATGACATTAAAGGGGATCTCATCAGCTACATATGAGCCTTAAGAGGCAGGAGGCCAACCTGCCCTCTGCTCAGCCTCAAGCCTGTCACTACCAAGCTGCACCTTGGAGCTCAGCCCAGAGGGTCTCCATCACTCGCTTGAAGTTGAATCTAAACCCCCTCTGTAACAGAACGCCAGTCTGGGGAACTCTGAAGTACTTTGATTACAGGTTCACAGGTAGAGATTGCTTAACTGAAAGAAAAGTAAGGAGAAAAATCAATGTCTACATTCATTCCTCACATATTCCTCAATAGATCTATATATCTATTGATTGAGGGGTCATATTTCTACATCTTGTTCATTTGTAACTTGGATATTGTATAGTAAAATCTGATTGCCATCCTTGCCATCTCTTGTAGGACATTTTGGGTCTAATTTTGAAAGCTGGATAATATTTTCTTTCCACTTTCTGTAAACTGAGGGTAGGAAGGAGAAGAAAGGGAAAACTCCAATGAAGTTCCATACCTCCTTTCTGAAACACTGTTAAAGATAGTGCAGCAGGTCCCCCTGCACTCAGCCAGGGGTGTATTCACTCCTTTATCATACAGGTAGGCTTCTGCTCTACCCATCTTGGTATGAAGCCCTGGAAATAAGCAAATTCTTATATAGTGGGATCATGCAGTAAGAGTCTACGCACTCAAAAGTGTTCACTAAAATTTTCTCTGGACCTTCCAAGGGTACCTCATCATTCCACCTGTCTCCCCATGGAAGATGCGAGCAAGAATGCCATGACTCTGTGACCTCAAAATACTAACAGAATATTGCTTCTGCAGGATGGGACCACGGCTAGAACTCTATGCCACACCAGAATTCACCTATTCAATGCATATTTCTGAGTGTCAACTCTGTGCCAAGTATCGTTTCAATTTTACACCAGCGAACAAAATATACAATGTGCCCGACCTATGAATATTACTATTGTTGACATGACAACAATGAATAAACAACAAAATAGATTTATATAAGCCAGGTTATGTAAGTGTTATGGAGAAAAATGAAATAAGTAAGTGTTTAGCCAGGGTTCTCTAGAGGGACAGAACTAATAGGATAGATGTATGAAGGGGAGTTTATTAAAGATTATTGACTCACACAATCACAAGGTCCCACAAAAGGCCATCTGCAAGCTGAGGAACAAGGTAGCCAGTCCAAGTCCCTAGTCTTTGAGATGGAGTCTTGGTCTGTAGCCCAGGCTGGAGTGCAGCAGCGTGATCTCGGCTCATTGCAAGCTCTACCTCCTGGGTTCACACCATTCTCCTGCCTCAGCCTCCCAGGTAGCTGGGACTACGGGTGCCGGCCACCAAGTCCAGCTAATTTTTTTTTTTTTTTTTTTTTGTATTTTTAGTAGAGATGGGGTTTCACCGTGTTAGCCAGAATGGTCTCCATCTCCTGATCTCGTGATCCACCCGCCTCTGCCTCCCAAAGTGCTGGGATTACAGTCATGAGCCACTGCACCTGGCCAAATCAAGAAATTTTCAAAGTATAATATGCCACTGTATTTCTTTTCTTTTCTTATGAAAAACGATAATGCTAAATTTACAGGCATAATGTTGTATTGGCATTAAAGAAGGGCTATCAGTCCATTAAAATAATCAATATGTTATTTGTGATGCTGAATGTACACACAAAAGTTTTCAACTATCTGAAAAAGAGGATCTTCTGATAAATATTCATCATATCCTGATTTTTTAAATTGGAGTACTTCAAATTTAGATGTTAAGTTAAAAAAAAAAAAACTCTAAATTCTCACACATGAAACCTGATCTTGGCTCTGATGTTTACTTTTTTGAAGGAAGTAGAAATAATTGAGTACAGAAGAAACAGCTAGATTTGTTAAAATCTGGTTAAATGTTGTTTTAATTATCACAGAAGATGTAAAGAAATGTGTAATTTTATGGATTATTTATAGAATAGTGGGCAAAACCAATTAGGTATTAAGTAAGAAGTGAACCTTGAATTTATGCATTTTTGTAATAGAACCTCTAGCTGTACTAAATACAAACTGAATTTTTGGAGGATAAACACTAAAAAAAACTCTTTCATTACTCTCAAGATACATTATTTATCATATTAATAAGCTTCTCATGTCATACATTGTGTATCGTTATTGTGGTTATTTTTGTTAACAATTTTTATTAAATGAGTTCTAATTTTTGGTGGAGAAACTTTGACAACTACACAAAGAATGTACCAATTATCACTTCTGAAAACTATACATATGAACTTTTCAAAACCTATAAATTACTCTACTCTGGTTTGGCTGAAGTTAGAGGAGCACTGTTAAATAATATTTAGGGAACACTTTTTTAAAAAAAAATTATGTGTGTTTTCATAATGTGTTTTGATTTAAAAGAAAGTTGTTATTATTATTGAAAACATGTTTTGTAATGAGCCACTAAAGTCCTCAAAATTAAAATGAATCATACTATTGAAAACGTACAGTTGATACACTTTTTTTCTTTGAGCAGGCAAACACATTTAAGACCTTTGTGTAAGATCAGAAAATCATAAGACAGCATTAAAAAGTACTATGCAGGAGGAGATGGAACAAGATGGCCAAATAGAAGCCTCCAAGAATCATCTCCCCCAAAGGGACTGAACAATTGTCTAAACAAAATTGAACAACTATCTAAACAAAAAAAGTGCGTTCATAAAAAGCAAAAATCAGATGAGTGATCACAGTACCTGCTTTTAACATCATATTAAGGAAAGAGGCGCTGAAGATGATAGGAAAGGCAGACTTGAATTGCCTACACCACTCTTCCCCTATCCCCAGGTAGCAGCCCGTCACTGATGCAGATAGAGAATCTGTGTGCTTGAGGGAGGGACAGTGCAGTGACTGTGGAATTTTGCATTGGAATTCAGTGCTGCTCTGTCACAGCAGAAAGCAACACAGGTCAGAACTCAGCCAATGCCCATAGAGGGAGCATTTAAATCAACTCTAGCTAGAGGGAAATAGCCTATCCCAGTGGCAGAACTTCAATTTTGGCAAGTCCCGCCAACACAGGCTAAAGTGCTCTGGGGTTCTAAAATAAACTTGAAATGAAAGGCAATCTAGGCCACAAGGACTGCAATTTCTGGGCAACTCCTGGTGCTGTGCTGGGCTTGGAACCAATGGGCTTGGGGTGCATACAACTTAGTGAGACATTAGCTGGGGTGGCCAAAGGAATGCTTGTGTCATCCCTCCCCAACTCCAGGCAGTGAAGCTTGCAACTTCAGGAGAGAACCCTTCCTTCCACTTGAGAGGAGAAGGGAGAGTAAAGAGTACTTTTTCTGGCAACTTGGATACCACCTCAGCCACAGTAGGATAGAGCACAGGGCAGAGTCCAAGGCTCCCATTCCAGGCTCTAGCTCCCAGATGACATTTCTATACCTACTCTGGGTCAGAAGGGAACCCATAACCTCGAAGGGAAGGACCTAGTCCTGGAAACATTTATCACCTGCTGACTAAGGAACCCTTGGTCCCTGAACAATCAGCAGTGGTAGCCAGGCAGTACTTACCATGGATTTTGGGTGAGATTCAGAGCCATGACCCAGTATATTCTCAGCTTTTGTGACTATGAGAAGAAACTCCTTCTACTTGAAGAAAAGAGAGGGCAGAATAAACAGGACTTTGTCTTGTAGTTTGGGTACCAGCTCAGTCACAGTGGGATAGGGCAGCAAGCATATCCTTGTCCCTGATTCCAGGCCTTGGCTCTTACATGACATCTCTGGACCTGCCATTGACCAGAGGAGAGCTGACTGCCCTGAAGCAAGAGTCCCAGGCCTGGCAGCATTTACCATAACTGACTGAAGAGTGCTTGGACCTTGAGTGAACATCAGCAGTAGCCAGGCAGTTCTCACAGTCAGTGGTAGCCATGAGGAAAGACTCCTCTGCTTGTGAAAAGAGAAGAGAAGAGTGGGAAGAATTTTTTCTTGTGGCTTGGGTGCCAATTCAGCCACAGTAGAATAGAGCACCAGGTAGATTTCTAAGGTTTCCAACTCTAGGCCCTGACTCCTAGACAGAATCTCTGGACTTGCACAGGGCTGGGGGATCTCACCACCCTGAAAAGGACACAGCCTGTCTGGCTTTCCCGCTTACTGACTGTAGAGCCCCAGAGCCTTGAGCAAACGTAGGTGGTATCCAGGCAGTTTCACAACTGGCTTTAAGTGAAACCCAATGCTGTGCTGGTTTCAGGTCTGAAGCAGTGTCCTAGTGGTGGTGACTACAGGGTTGTTTGTGTCACCCCTCCTCTAGTTTCAAGAACTTCAGCACAGAGAAAGAGAGAGACAGACTCCATTTGTTTGGGAGAAAGTAAGGGAGGACAACAAGAGTCTCTGTCAGGTAATCCAGAGAATTCTTTTTGATCTTATTCTAGACCATCAGGGCAATACCTCTATGAGTCTGCAAGAGCTACAGCATTACTGGGCTTGGAGTGGCTCCTAATGCAGACATGGCTACAGTAACCAAAAACTTAGATAACAACACTGAAGCTTCTTCAAACACCTGAAATGCCTTTCCAAGAAGGACAGGTACAAACAAGCCAGGACTGCAAAGACTGCAATAAATACCTTATCCTAACTCTTCAATGCCCAGACACTGACAAACTTCCAGGCAAATGACCTCGCCAAATGAACTAAATAAGGCACAGGCATCAATCCTTGGGGGACAGAGATATGTGACCTTTCAGACAGAGAATTCAAAATAGCTGTTTTGAAGATGCAACAAAATTCAAGTTAAAACAGAGAAAGAATTCAGAATCCTATCAGGTAAGTCTAAGAAACAGATCAAAGTAATTTAAAAGAATCAAGTAGAAGTTCTGGAGTTGAAAAATGCAATTGACATACTGAAGAATGCATCGAAGTCTCTTAACAAAATTGATTAAGCAGAAGAAAAAATTAGTGAGCCTGAAGACAAGCTATTTAAAAATACACAGTCAAAGGAGACAAAAGAAACAAGAATTTTTAAAAAGAAGCATGCACAACACCTAGAAAATAGTCTCAGAGGGCAAACCTAAGAGTTATTGGCCCTAAAGAGGAGGTGGAGAGAGAAAGAAGTAAAATGTTTATTCAAAGGGATAATAACAAAGAACTTCTCAAACCTAAAGAAACATATCAATATTCAAGTGCAAGTTTAACCCAAATAAGATTACCTCAAGACATGTAATAACCAAATTCCCAAAGGTCAAGGGTAAAGAAAGGATCCTAAAAGCAGCAAGACAAAAGAAATAAATAACACACAACGGAGTTCCAACACACCTAGCAACATACTTTTCAGTGGAAACCCTATAGGCAAGCAGGAGAGTTGCAGGACATATTTAAAGTGTTGAAGGATAAAGACAATAACTTTAGAATAATATACCTGGTGAAAATATCCTTCAGATATGGAAGAGAAATAAAGACACCCAGACAAACAAAAGCTTAGGAATTTCATCAACACCAGACCTATCCTATGAGAAATAGTAAAGGGAATTCTTTAACCTGAAAGAAAAGGACATAAATGAGTACGAAGAAATACTCTGAAAGTACAAAACTCACTAGTAATAGTAAGCACACAGAAAAACACAGAATATTATAATACTGTAATTGTGGTGTGTGAACTACTTATATCTTGAGTAGAAGGACTAAAAGATAAACCTGTAAAAAATAACTATAACCATGTTTCAAGATATAGACAGTATTATAAGATATAAATAGAGAAAACAAAAAGTTTAAAAGCAGGGAGATGAAGTTAAAATACAGAGTTTTTAATTACTTTTCTCTTTGCTTGTTAGTTGTTTGATTATGCAATCAGTGTTAAGTTGTCATTAGTCTAAAACAATGAGTTATAAGATGGTATTTGCAAGCGTCATGGTAATCTCAAATAAAAACCATGCAAAAGATACATGAAAAATAAAAAGCAAGAAATTAAAATGTACCACCAGAGAAAATATCCATCACTAAAAGGAAGACAGGAAGGAATAAAAGAAGGAAGAGAAGACCATGAAACAACCAGAAAACAAATAACAAAATTAAAGGAGTAAGTCTTACTTACCAATAATCACATTGAAAGTGAATGAACTAAACTCTCCAATCAAAAGACATAGAGTGGCTGAATAGAAGTGTTAAAAAGACTCAATGATATGTTGCCTACAAGAAACACACTTCACCTATAAAGACAACTATAGACTGAAAATAAAGTGATGGAAAAGATATTCCATGCCAATAGAAATGAAAAAAGAACAGAATTTGCTACATTTATATAAGAAAAAATAGGTTTTCCTGACTGTATTAGTCTGTTCTCATGCTGCTAATAAAGACATACCAGAAACTGGGTAATTTATAAATAAAAGAGGTTTAACTGACTCAAAGTGCCACATGGCTGGGGAGGCCTCACAATCATGACTGAAGGTGAACAAGGAACAAAGTCATGTCTTACATGGCGGCAGGCAGGAGGTCATGTGCAGGGGAACTCACCTTTATAAAACCATCAAATCTCCTGAAACTTATTCACTATCACAAGAATAGCACAAGAAAGAGCCACCCCTGTGATTCAGTTGCCTCCCACCAGGACCCTCCCATGACACATGGGAATTACGCAAGCTACAAGTCAAGATGAGATTTGGGTGAGGACACGGCCAAACAATATCACTGACAAAAACTATAAAAAGAGTAAGAGAAGGTCATTATATAACAATAAAGGGATCGATTCATCAAGAAGATAGAGCAATTATAAATATATATGATAGCGCAATTGTAAATATATATTCACCTAAATATATATGCATCCAGATATAAAAAGCAAATACTATTAGAGATAGAGAGACAGAAAATCCAATATAATAGTAGCTGGTGATTTCAACACCCCACTTTCAGCATTGAAAGATCATCCAGACAAAATTAACAGAGCAACTATGGACTTAATTTGCACTATAGCACAAATGGACCTAGTAGATATCTACAGAACACTTCATCCAATGGCTGCAGAATACACGTTCTCCTCAGCACACAGATCATTATCAGGGATAGACCACATGTTAGGTCACAAAACAAGTCGTAAAACATTAAAAAATTACAATAATATCAAGCATCTTCTCTGAGCACAATGGAATAAAACTAGAAATCAATAACAAGAGGAATTTTGGAAATGATGCAAATACATGCAAATTAAACAATACGCTCCTGAAAGACCAGTGGATTAATTAGTAAATTAAAAATGAAATTTAAAATTTCTTGAAACAAATGGTAATGGAACCACAATATACCAAAACCTTGGGATAGAGTGAAAGTTGTACTAAGAGGAAAGTTTATAGCTATACATGTTTACATCACAAAAAGTAGAAAAACTTCAAAAAACAACCTAACAATGCATCTTAAAGAACTAGAAAAGGAAGACTAAATCAAACCCAAGATTAGTAGAAGAAAAGAAATAATAAAGATCAGAGCAGAGATAAAAGAAATTGAAATAAAAAAGATACAAAAAACCAATGAAATGAAAAGTTGGTTTTTAGAAAAGATAAAATTGACAAATCTTTAGCCAGGCTAAGAAAAATAGAGAGAAGACCCAAATAAATAAAATGAGATGAAAAAAGAAGACATTACAACTGATATCACAGAAATTCAAAGGATCATTAGAGGCTACTATGAGCAACTATATGCCAATAAATTGAAAACCTAGAAGAAATCAATAAATTCCTATACACACACATCCTACCAAGATTGAACTATGAAGGAATTCAAAACCTAAACAGACTAATACAAGTAACAAGATCAAAGCCATAACAATATGTCTCCCAGCAAAGAAAAGCCTGGGACCTGATGGCTTCATTGCTGAATTTTACCAAACATTTAAAGAAGAAATAATACCAATCCAATTGAAACTATTCCAATGAATAGAGGAGGAGGAGATACTTCCAAATTCTTTCTACAAGACCAGTATTAGTGTATTTTCATACTGCTATAAGAAATATTAAAGATTGGTTAATTTATAAAGAAAAAGAGGTTTAATGAACTCACAGTTCCACATGACCAGGGAGGCCTCACAATCATGGCAGAAGGCAAAGGAAGAGCAAAGGCACATCTTACATGGCAGCAGGCAAGAGAGTGTGTGCAGGGAAACTTCCCTTTATAAAACCATCAGCTCTCATGAGACTTATTCACTGTCATGAGAATAGCACAGTAAAAACTTGCCCCCATGATTCATTTACCTCCTACTGGGTCCCTCCCACAACAAGTGATGATAATGGGAGCTATAATTCAAGATGAGATTTGGGTGGGGACACAGCCAAACTATATCAATTACCTTAATATCAAAATTAGGTAAAGACATATCAAAAACAAACAAAAGACTATTGGACAATATCCTTGATGAACATTCACATGAAAATCCTCAGTAAAATACTAGCATACCAAATTCAGTAACACATTAAAAAAATTATTCTTTATGACCAAGTGGGATTTATCCCAGGGATGCAAGCATGGTTCAGCATACACAAATCAGTCAATGTGATACATCATATCAACAGAATGAAGGACAAAAATCATATGATCATTTTAACTGATGCACAAAAAGCATTTGATAGAATTCAACATCCTCTCATGATTAAAAGAAAAACTCTCAAAAAAGTGTTTATAGAAGGAACATATGTCAATACAACAAAAGTCGTATGCAACATATCCACAGCTAGTCTTACACTGAATGGGGAAATACTGAAAGCCTTTCCTCTAAGATATGCAACACAAGGATGCCCACTTTCATCACTGTTATTCAGCATAATACTGGAAGTCCTAGCTAGAACAATTAGACAAGAGAAAGAAATAGAGGTTTACATTGAAAAGGAAGAAGTCAAATTATCCTTATTTGCAGATGATATAATCTTATATTTGGAAACAAACGAAAGACTTCACAAGAAAACCATTGGAACTGATAAATGAATTCATTACAGTTGCAAGATACAAAAACCACATACAAAATTCAGTAACATTTCTAGATGCTAACATTGAACAGTCTGAAAAAGAAATCAAGAAAGCAATCCCACTTACAGTAACCACAAATAAAATTAAATACCTAGGAATTAACCAAAGGAGTGAAAGACTTCTACATTGAAAAATATACAACATTGATGCAAGATATTGAAGAGGACACAAAAAATGTAAAGATATTTCATGTTCATGGATTGGAAGAATCAGTATTGTCAAAATGTCCACACTACCCAAAGCAATCTACAGATTCAGTGCAATCTCTATCAAAATACCAATGGTATTCTTCACAGAAATGGAATAAACAATCCCAAAATTTATATAAAACTACAAAAGACCCAGAATAGCTAAAGCTATCCTAAGCAAAAAGAACAAAATTTGAGGAATCACATTATCTGATTTCAAATTATACTACAGAGTTATAGTAACCAAAACAGCATGGTACTGGCATAAAAACAGACACATAGATCAATGGAAAAGAATAGAGAACTTAGAGATAAATATATATATGTTCGATGAACTCATTTTTCAACAAGGTGCCAAGAACATGAATTGGAGAAAAGACAATCTCTTCAATGTATGTGCTGGGAAAACTGGATATCCATATGCAGAAGAATGATACTGAACCCTAAATCTAAGACCTCAAAATGTGAAACTACTAGAAGAAAACATTAAGAAAACTCTCCAGAACATTGTTCTGGGTAATGATTTCTTGAGTAATATTCCACAAGCACGGACAACCAAAGCAAAAATAGACAAGTGGTATCACATCAAGGTTAAAAGCTTCTGCACAGCAAAGGAAACAATCAACAAAGTGAAGAGACAATCCACAGAATGGGAGAAAATATTTGCAAACTAGCCCTCTGACAATGAATTAATAACCAGAATAGATAAGGAACTCAAACAACTCTATGGGAAAAAATATAATAATTTGGTTAAAAAGTAGTCAAAATATCTCAGTAGACATTTCTCAAAAGAAGACATACAAATGGCAAACAAGTATATGAAAAGGTGCTCAACATCACTGATCATCAGAGAGATGAAAATCAAACCTACTGTGAGATACCATCTCACCTCAGTTATAATGGTTTTCATTCAAAGACAGGAAATAATGGATGCTGGAGAGGATATGCAGAAAGGGGAATGCTTGCACCCTATTGGTGGAAATGTAAATTAGTAAAACCACTATAGAGAACAATTTAGAGGTGCCTCAGAAACTAAAAATAGAACTGCCATATGATCCAGCTGACATAGTTTGGCTGTGTTCCCACCCAAATCTCATCTTGTGTAGCTCCCATAATTCCCTTCTGTTGTGGAAGGGACCCAGTGGGAGATAACTGAATCGGGGTGGTTTCCCCTATACTGTTCTCGTGGCAGTAAATAAGTCTCACAAGATCTGATGGTTTTATAAGGTGAAATCCCTTTTGTTTGGTTCTCATTTCTCTCATCTGGTGCCATGTGAGACTGCTTTTTGTCTTCTGCCCTGATTGTGAGTCTTCCCCAGCCACGTGCAACTTGAGTTCATTAAACTTCTTTCTTTTGTAAATTGCCCAGTCTCGGGTATGTCTTTATCAGCAGTGTGAAAATGGACTAATGACCAGCAATCCCATTTGTAGGTATATACCCAAAAGAAAGCAAATCAATATATTAAAGAGATATCTACACTCTCATGTTAATTGCAGTACTATTCACAATGGTCAAGATTTGGAAGCATCTTCAGTGTCCATCAACAGATGAATGGATAAAGAAAAGTTGTACTTATACACAGTGGAATACTATTCAGCCATCAAAAAGAATGAGATCCTGTCATTTGCAACAATATGGATGGATCTGGAAGACATTATGCTAAGTGAAATAAACCAGGCACAGAAAGACAATCTTCACATGTTCTCCCTTATTTGTAGTAGCTAAACATTAAAACCATTGAACTCATGGAGATGGAGAGTAGAATGATGGTTACTTGAGTCTGGGAAGGGTAGTAACTGGGCTGGAGGGAAGTGGGGATGGTTAATGAACACAAAAATATAGTAGATAGAATGAATAAGATCTAGTATCTGATGGCACAATGGGGTGACTACCATCAACAATAATTTGTTGTACATTTCAAAGTAACCGAAGAGTATAGTTGTTTATAATACAAAGAATGATAAATGCTTGAAGTGATGATTACCGCATTTACCCTGATGTGATTCTTACACAATGTATGCCTGTATTGAAATATCTCATGTACCCCGTAAATATAAGCACCGACTATATACCTACAATATTTTTTCTAATGTACCCTATTTAAAAAAAAATACTATGCAAAGCAAAAATGTAAAACAAAAATTAAGGACAGCCAATATTTCTACCTGTATCTTGTCTCTATTTTAAATACAATTTTAAGTAAAAACACCAGAAAAAAAGATATTGTAACAACAGGAAAACAATCAATATTCTCATCACTTATTATTAGTTGAGGTCTCTACCAAGAAGTATTGCAAACATTTCCATGAGAAATTTTGTCACGTTTCTCATGGCTCATAAATTTCCTTTTCTATTTAAAAATTCCACAGTTTCATATACACTTAAGTATAAAGTAAGCCAAGCTTAGTGAAGTTATAAATCTATTGTACTAGCTATAGATACAGATATATGCACTAGGTTCACCAAAGTCATGAATGGGAAATGTCTCATAAAATAATTCAAAATAGTGACATATCTCCTGCTAGTTTCTTCTAACTTGCAGCTCACTCTTGTCTGAAACAGTATTCATATATAAATAGGCTAATGGATGCTTCATTACAGTATTCCCTAAAGTGCCTAAGTCTCAAATCTGATTGATAGTTAGACAACAAAGCAAATCCTCAAGAGAGGCAATGCCTACTGATTCAGTATTTATTCGTGATTCCTACTTTTATCTGATTTCTAGTTACTGAATACAAATGTACTCTTAGCTTCTGTATTTCTTATATATTATTCTCCTTTTTACACTTTAGGACTAATGCTTATATTATTTGTTTTTATTGTTTTTGTTTAATAATAAAATTTTAATGTATTCAATTTATCTTTAGTTACAACTTTAACACCATTCCATAGAGCTTTATAGATAGTGATTTTATTAATACTCTTTTCTGGGTAATTGCTCATTTTTATTTCCTCTTTGACCCTACTGTTATTGAGAATAATAGTTTCCAGTGTTTGAGCCGGGCGAGGTGGCAGGTGCCTATAGTCCCAGCTACTCTGGAGGCTGAGGCAGGAGAATGGCGTAAACCCAGGAGGCGGAGCTTGCAGTGAGCTGAGATCCGGCCACTGCACTCCAGCCTGGGTGACAGAGCGAGACTCCGTCTCAACAACAACAACAACAAAATTGTACGTCTACATAAAAGAGCACGAACAAGAATTTTCATGGAGCATTGTTTTAAGAGAGAAAAAAAGGCAATCATCCAAATGCCCACCAATAGAAAGCTAACTAATTTATACTACACTCATACCATGAAATACTGTAAAATTTATATGCTGACATGTGAGAGGCACAAGACCCTGTAAAAATGTTTAAATGAAGTTGCAAAAATGTATAAAGTCTGATCACATTTGTGAAAATACGTTTGTGTATGGTTTTGAACAAATGCCTAGGAAAGGTTTTGGAGGGATATAAAAGAAACTCTTCATGCTATACTTTTGGGAGGCAAATGGGGCTAGGGAGAGTGTGCTGAAGCGATGTTGAAGATAAACTTCTCAACTGATTAAACTTTACAATGAGAATATGTTCATGTATTAATTATATAAAAGATTATAATAGGAATATGGAAATCATCCCTTTCCAACTTAGAAGTTTGGATTTTTGTAACCCACAGAGCAAGCAAGTGAAGCTGAACTCAATATGGATTAGAAAGCTTTAGAATTTTGCATTTCCATTTTATCATATAATACTAAAAAAAATTGACTGTCTTTCATTGCCACTAAAAATTTTATAGTAAAAAAAGTTCTTACCCATTAACAAAGGTGCTAGATTATAGATGCCACTAATAAATAAAGAAATCATTGGCTCAACATCCATAAATCAGTATTTATTAAACATAGGATACATTTCTGGTACTGTATTACACACAAATATCACAAAGCATCTTGGAACTTAAGAAGGTAGAATGTAGTTGCATTGTATCTGGTCTAATCAAAGAGATTTTTACAAATTACCATATATGTTTACTTTCAATATTATCATAGTTGACTGCTCGCATAAATGACAGTTAACTTCTGTTGCATTTGCCAGTCCTTATATTCATAATAAAATAAAAAATGCTAATAAAAATATTACACTGAATAAATAATATTGTCACTATTTCAAAACATGAGGAGCTGACAGTAAGACTTTGCTTATGGCAGACCAGGCAAATAAATGTCAGAATCAGAATGTAATTCTGTTTCTAATGGGGCTATATATTTTATATCTTTCCACTCTTTCAAAATACCTCCTCCCCACCCATGTGGCAATTTAGAAAGGATTGCAAGCAAATATGATGGAGTGCTCCTCTCCATTTAATTTTTTAAGTTTTAGAGCTGAAATAGGAAGTTTCAAGAATTGTTAAATTTGCTAGTCCAGAACATTGCATTGCTCATAAATATTAGAAATCAATCACTGTAAAATGATCTAGTACATGTATTTTAATTCTTTTTTAAAAACAATTCAGATTTAGTCTTTTCTGGCCTTTTCCTGTTTTTTAAAAAATCTTTCAGAAAAAAATTTATTCTTTATACTTTCGGAAATTTTTCCAGCTTAATGTTTAACAAGTATTATTTGAAAGAGGCCAATACTCCTGAGTAGTTCAGATATTTGAGCTTTAACATTAATTATGCCTTTTAGTTGGATTGCTTCTATTTTAGGCTCTAGTTGAGGTCGCAGCCAATAGCATTGTGGATGGGGCATAGAGTTGTTGTTAGAGGAATGAGAAAAGGTAAAAATGATTTTTAAAAGGTAATTTTAGAGCATAGACACTGAAAGACCTGATACAGATGTGTGTCATCAGCCATAGGAGGCTGGGGGTCAGGAAGTATCAGGAAACAGGAAAGATGTAAAGAAATGGCAGTGAAAGTGAACTTGATTATAAAAATAATATTGATAACACCATTATTAGAAATGTCACTACCAGTAATGATTGGCTTTTATAGTGTGCTTTACCAAGTGCCAGGCACTGATAAGCACTTTACATATGTTATTTCACTTAATCCTTACAAAAACGTTACAATATATTTTTATGTCCATTCTATAGATGAAGAAATGTTGGCTTAGAGATGTTGAGCAACTTGACCAGTTTACACATTAATAAGTAAACTGATTCATCCAGAATAATTTTTTAAATTTCTAGGAGGATCAGATCTCATGCACAATGTGGAAATCCTCCAAGTTAATTCCATGAAATGTGGATTCATTTTGTACTCAGAAATATAAGTAGAAATCTATAGTTAGACTTCCATTCCGTGGCTGAAATTTTATTTTCCTCTAAGTGCCCCTCAAGAGGACTTAGAGCACAAAGGAACAAGTGATCTGTGAAGGTCAAGGAAAAGCTGACAATTGATACCATGATTCCCACTCTAATGTCTTCCCATTGCTTTGCATTTCATATGAACATCTCTCTGGGTGTCTCTCTTCTGTCTCTGTCTCTCTCTTTCTCTCTCACAGTCCCTTCTATCTCCTCCCTTTCTCTTTCTTCTCCCTACATCCCTTCCTCTTATTTTTCCTTGCTTTGAAGATTAAGTGTCTCCATCTCAGTCCCTCTGCTTCCCTCACTATTTTAGTTTTCATGTGGTTTGGTTTCACTACGGCTTTGATTTCAGCTTGGACTCTACATGACCTTATGGTAAGCTCACCACTGTTACCTGACATAGGTGTGTCAATGTCAAATTCCCAAGATCCTGTATTCCAATGAGCCTGAATTGCATCAATTTTCCACTTCTGGTGCAATTGGTTGTTGTCGTGGCCCATATAATAATGAAGCTGCCTCCTTTGAGGGCTTGTAATTGGGATGTTTTTGCTAAGAAAAGAGCATGAACGGGGAAGAAATAATTTGTATTTTTAGAACAATAGCATTGAAGCAGTAGGAGGAGGAGCCAAACTTTTGAAAGGAGAGGAGCCTTTCAGTTAGGAAATAACCTGTGAGAACAGCCAGAATAGCAAAGGCTCATCATTATCTTATGCGGTCTCATCTTATTTATTTTTATGTCTTCTGCTTTTCCTTTGCTTCATTTAATTACTAAAACTTTTATTTTTAACCTTCTCATTATTAAGGAATTTGTCAAGAGAAAGTAGATCTTTGTTTAACATCACTAAACTATGGGTAACTAAAAGGGAGGGACTCCTGTTATTTAACTCTGCGTCCTTAGCAACCAGCACAGGGCCTGGGTTCTTGCAGTTATTTAATAAATATTTGCCGAATGACTCAGTCCTGGAGCAGACCACCCCAGGTAGGCAGATGTTGTGTTAGTAGAAGTAGATCATGATCAAGGGCAGAGGTGATTGGGCAATCAGGGCAGGCAGTGAAAGAGAATTTCAGAAGCTTACAGATCAACTGCAAATATGACGTTAGCATTTCTGAGCACATAGAAGCCAGATGAAACTGAGAATAGATAGACTATGGTGCTTGGGGTGAAGCATAAGCACTTAATAGAACAAAATTGTTTATTCCAGTACTACCAGCAATAGCTCAGAACTCAAAGGGCTTTGTGGTGCTTTAAACCTTTCTTTAAAACTCTGCAACTATGACTGATAGTAACACAGTATACTCTTCATTCAGGCAATTGGCTCACACCCTTATCCTATCTTATTCCCACCACTGAGCATCTAAGAAGCCTCCTTGTGAGTGGCTAGCTATAGGCTTTTCTCCTGACACTCTTGCCAAGTTACAAAACAATAGTATACTAAAGAGATAGCATGGGCCAAATAAAGATAAATGATGTTTTTTACCAAGTTACCTGAATCCATTAAAAATGTGGTGTGTGTATGTGTGTGCTATATATCACATTATAATAATATATACATTATATAATAATGAAATATTATATTATATACAATGGAATATTGTTAAATATAAAAAGGAATGTTATATATAAAAAATATTCCATTCTATTCATATAAAATATATGATTTCATTCTTTTCATGGCTGAATAATATAATGGCATATTATATTCAGCCATGAAAAGAATGAAATCATATATTTTGCAGCAACATGGATGAAACTGGAAGTCACTATCTTAAGTGAAGCAAGCCCAGCACAGAAAGTCAGATATTGCATCCTCTCACCCATAGGTGGATCCTAAGAAATGTATAACATGGATGTAGAGAGTGGAATTATAGACAAGAGAGACTTGGAAGGGTGAGGGGGCGGGAGGAGGGTGGATGATGAGAAATCAGTTATGCGTATAATGTACATTATTTGGGTGATGGATACCCTAAAAGCCCCGACTTGACCACTACATGATCTATGCACATAAAAAATTACACAAGTACCCAATACATGTATACAAATAAATATTTTATAAAAAGCTTTGCCTCCAATCCATAGCAATCTCTTTTGATTTGTGGAAGAGTCAAAATGAATGGTAAAGATAGATTTTCTTTTCACAATCTTTTACTTGGTAACTAATCTCACTGAAAATGCATGAAAAGAAAGTGGGCTAGGAAAGCAAGGGGAACCATGACTAAATCATTCCGTTTCAGTCTCTGCATATTTTAACATAAATTTATCTAATCATCTCCTTAACATTATTTCAAGAACTACCATTTCTCTCCATCAGTATACTGACAAAAAATTATCCCCCATGAAAATATGGGAAATGAGTATACGTTTTAAAAAGTCTAATGTTCACGAGTATTTAATTTAATCATAAGATTTAATTTACAAAAAAGGTGACTCACTTTCTGAATGTCCCTTTAGAGATTTTGATTAATGTCTTACTATGGAGGGTACAGCCTTTGAAATAGCTTGTGATCTTGCATTACATGGGGTCAGGTGAGACTTCAATTTATCAGAGAGCCAAATTTCATTCTGACAATGAAAGTGACTTCTTGGGAACCTCATGCTTTTCCTTTAAAAAGCCTCTGCTTTTTCTAAATTACATACTTAGCTCCTGTGTTACTCTTATCTCTTTTAATGCAGGGCTTGGCTGTAATGCAACTATCGCAGGTGGACCAGGACCTGCCCATGCCTGGCAAGAGCCTGTGGAACTTCAAATTCACACTTTAGGAAAATTTCATTTTCCCCTCATATGAATTGTGATGTCAGACTCAAAATATTTCCCAGCTCCAGGGTGGGATGTTTTCTTTCCCCCCCTCACAGTCCCTCTCCCTAGTCCAGTATTATGGAACTAAAACTACAAATGCTGCTAAATCCCTTAAAATATGAGACATTGACATGGAGCATCTGCTGACATAGCTGGGTGATGTTTAAATAAATAATATAGCAATCTTCACTGAACTTCTCCTACCTGTAAAAAAATACATGTTATAGGGGATACAGAGATATTTAGGGCGTAGCTGCATTTATAGTATAATGGGATGACATATGTATAAGAACTACTGGCATGTAGTGTAAGGCAAGGTAAGATATGTGCCAAATCAATGTCATGATCAGCAAATGCTAATAGATGAACAAAAGGTACAAATCCCTACAGGTAGAGAGTTTTAGAGATAGATTCTGGTTTGAGTAAAGAAGGATGGGCAGGGTAGTTGGAATGGAGCTGGTAAGGGCATGAATAAGTTTACAGGTACAAATAATCAACACATTGGTTGGTGGAGCATGTGCTGGAGAAAAGTATGGGACATTAGTCTGGAAATTTGATACTGGGGCCAGTCTGTGGAAGGCAAACTGAGGATTGCAAAATAAGTTTCATGGTGATATAATACTACTGAAAATGTTTGAGCAGTTATGTGATATAGTGAATACATTAAGCTCTAGGAAGAGTAGTATGGCACCTGTGTGAACCCTTCAACTAGTATATACGTTGTATGAATGGACTGTCATTCATGCTTCTCATGGTATTCTATGACACATGGTACATATCTAATAGAATATATGTTGAGTAACTGAAATAAAGAAGAAAATGCCTGGGGGAACTGATTCAATAAGTCATGTATTTTTCTTGGGCCAGAGGAAATAAGCTTATGTTCCGGAACAATGGTTCCCAAATGGAGGTGATTTAACCTCCCAAGAGACATTTAGCAATATTTGTAGACATTTTTTTTTCACAACTCAGGGAGTGTTACTGGCATCTGGTAGGTAAAAAGCAAGGATGATGCTAACTGTTCTACAAAGCACAAAATAGCCCCTCATGACAAAGAATTATCCATCCCCAAGTGTGCAGAGTGCCAAGGTTGAGTGGACCGGATCTAGAAGGAAGGCTGTCAAAAGAGAAAAAATAGAGATAAGACAAAGGACAGATGTAAGAACTTGGTGACTGCTTTCATACAGAGGAGCAAAGGAGAACAAAGGCCAAAGATTACACGGGAATTCTCTTCCGGGTCACTCTGGAATCATGACACTACAGGTAAAACTGGAGTCCAGAAAAGAGGCCAAATTGTTCACGTCTGCGTGTTGGTGAGTTTGGATTTAGATTTGCAGAATTTATGAAAAAGGTAAAATCTACAAATAGAATTGTCTATTGGAAGCTGGGGATGCTGGACTAGAAGTTAGGGGAAAAGTTAGGACTAATGTTCTAGATATGGTGGCTGACAAAGCTCATATGAGTCTTACCTTTATAGGGAGTTTAGTGGAGGAGGTGGGCATTAAATGGATAGTCTCTAGTATATCAGTATAATTGGAAATCATAAGTTTTGTAAAAGAAATATATAGTTTCTATGTGAGAGCATAACAGGCATCATCAGGACATATCTGTGGATTAGGAAATGCCTCTCTTAGCAAATGACATTTACACTGAACAATGAGTATGAATTTGCCACCAGGCAAAGAACAGGGAAAAAATATTGAAAGTGGTTGAAATGGCATGGGTGAAGACTATGAGGCAGACAAAAATACGTGGGCTTAAAGAACAGAAGGAAGTGACTGAGCTGCAGAGAGAAAGGGGTGGGAAGTACAAGACACTAAAGAAATAGGCAGGGGATGAGCCCGGAGTTCATGCTAAAACTTCTGAATATAATCCAGTTGTAATAGGAAATGATGGAAAAATTTAAGAAGCGAAGTGAGAAAATTCATTTTTCATTTTTAAAAGACTGTATTTTGCATTTTTACAATTTTAAAATTGGTTATTATTCATATATGGAGAATAAATTAGAGGATCCAAGCGTAGAAACAGGGAGATAAAGAGTTGGCTATTGCAGTTGGCAAGGCAAGAGATAATGGCAGCTTGGACTAAAGTGATAAATTGTTGGAAGAGAAATTTGAGAAAAGTCACATTATTCAAGTGACATTCTTGAGGCAGAATTCTTGGGGAGGTGATGGATTAGATGAGAAGAATAACAGAAAGGGGAGTATTCAAGTTGACGGCTCCATTAGTCTCCTGAGGCTGCTGTAACAAATGACCACAAACTGGGTGGCTTACAACAACTGAAATTTATCTTCTCACAGTTCCAAAGGGCAGACATCCAAACTCCAGGTGTCAGCAGGGCCACACTTCCACTGAAGGCTCTAGGAGGGAACTCTTCCTTGCTTCTTTCAGCTTCTAGTGGCTCCAGGCATTCCTTGGCTTGTGACTGAAAAACTCCAACTTTCTCCTCTGTCTACACATAGTCTTCTCCTCTTCTCTCACTTAAATCTTTCTCAGCTTTTCTCCCATGAAATCGCTTGTCATTGGATTTAGGATCTACCTAAATAACCAGGATGATACAATCTTGAGATACTTAATTATATCTGAAAAGACCCTTTTTCCAAATAAAGTCATATTCATGGTTCGGGGATATGGACATATCTTTTAGGGGACATATCCCTATTCACCCCACTACAATGGCTATGTATCTGGCTTTAATAATTGTGTAGGATAAGATTGAAGAAGAAGCAAAGTTTAGGGGAAGGATCAAGAGTTCATTTAGATATATTATATTGAGATGTCCGTGAAATAGTAAAACGAAGCCGGGTGTGGTGGTTCACGCCTGTAATCCCAGCACTTTGGGAAGCCAAGGCAGGTGGATCACTTGAGGTCAGGGCAGTCTGGCCAATATGGTGAAACCCTCTCTCTACGAAAAATAAAAAAAATCAGCCCAGCATGGTGGCGCATGCCGGTAGTCCCAGCTACTCAGAAGGCTGAGGCAGGAGAGTGGCACTCCAGCCTGGGTGACAAAGCAAGACTCTGTCTCAAAAAAAAAAAAAAAAAAAAATACTAAGGAGAGATGTCAAGTAGACAGTTTAATAAATAGTTCAGAAGAGGTTGATGTTTGTTATTCATTTGTGTATTGTTAGTATTCAAAGCTTGGGACGGGTGAGATTCCTGAGGGAAATTATTTAGTGAGAAGGTAAACCATGATTGTTATTTGAAAATTCCAAGTTGTAGACATATGGTGGAAGATTTGGAGCTAGCAAAAGAGTTAAAAAATGAACTGCCAGAGATGTGGAAGAGAAAAGAAGAAACTGGAGTACTTGAATGGTGGTGAGTAAAGGTGAACAATCTGGTTTATGCAAAGTTTCATCAGGTATGTATGTAAGGAAAGAAAATTGAGAGTATTTTAAGAAAAGAGGAGTTATTCCTAAAGAGGGAAAATTTAGCATATTCAACATATTCATATTCAGCAATTGTAACAGTGATTACAATTACCAATAGCAAGAGGCAAGATTAGATTCTTGACTATTGAACTCTGGTGTATATCTGTATTTTGGTATCAAAATTAGTCATTAAACAGGAGAAAGAGAAATCACAGGGATGCAGTATCAATAAGGTAGAACTCCTAAATCTAAGGGAAGTAAAGATAACTTCTACATATACTAGTAAAATGTTAAAATTAGATGTCTAAGGAGAATGGTGAAATAAATGTGAATAACATTAAAGTGTGAAACTTGGAGCTGCTCTTCAAGTTAATTACATATCGTAAAGGTGGGTGTTTTATTATGAAAATATATTCCAGACAAGAACTCCAGTAAGTAGAGTATCATGATGGGGTGAGCACTGGAACCCTGGGCCTCTCTGCTTCTCTGCTATGAACTTGCTGTGTGACTTTGGGTAATTCATTTCACTTTTCTGACCCTGACTCAGTTTCTGCCTCCATAAACAGTTTTGAGCAACATAATCTCTGAAGTTCTCTTGAGTTCTAGATACGATGACTCACTGTCACTTTCAGGCCTTCTATTTGGCTGTATTTGGATGTATTTCTATGAGGCCCTTTCAAGTTCTAAGGTTCAGAGGCATAGGAATCTGTCAGCCTGATGTGCAGACTCAGGCTGGATGGTGAGCTGTGTTCTTTCCTCTGGCTATGGCCATAGGCACTGGAACAATGTCCATTTTTCATGGTCATTCTCCCTTCTCATTGGGGCAGAGCTTCTTCCAAGTCACAATAGAATCATCAACAAAAGATAGATTTAAATTATGTGATTGTCGAGATCACATTCAGGCTTAACCTTGTATGAACCTATGGTTTAAAGTAAATTAATAGTCTCTTGGCTTATCCACAGACTATGTGTGGCATAGGAAAGGGTTTCCAAAGTAGGGTGAATAAGTAAAATGCTTGCTTCTTGGCAAAACAAACCAAAAACTCAAACCTTTCAATTCAGTGGTGTTCAAATACATAAGTTTATTATTCAATATAAAAATGAGTCATGCAACCGAACACCTAACTTCCTAACTTGGGTGTGTGGGTACTTAATTGGTATTTCAAATTTCATGTTTTGATTCTGCCCAACGACCCAATCCTCTTTCTCCTTATTCTTCTCTCTCCCTTCCTGGTAAATCACAATTCCATTCTTTCTCTTGCTCAGGCCAAATTTCCTAGAGTCTTCCCTTTCTTCCGTGTTTCTGTTATACTCTACATCTGATTTGTCAGCAAGTCTTGTCAAACTTACCTTCCAAATACTTCTGGAATATATTACCAACACCAAATTCTTGCAAACCATCTTGTATTTGAATTACTGCAAAAGCCTTCTAACGGATCCCCCTACTTCCACCTCCCCCACACTCCTTACATTTCTTCTTTCTATAGAATGCAAATAATTTTTCTAAAACATAAATCAGATCACGTAACTCCTCAGCATGAACTCTTCCGATCGTTTCTCATCCTAGTGAAATTCATGGCAGTCTTCAGCCCACACAGTCTCACTTGGCCTTACCTGGGCTACCACTCTGACCTCTATCCCACGTCTCTCCCTGAATTTCCTCAGCTCCAGCCACATTGGCCATCTTGTTGTTTCTAAAACATGCTGTCCACTTCTCCCTCATTGCTTTACTCCCAGATATTAGCTTTCTCAGCTTCTTCAGGTCTCTGCTCTCATGTCACCTTCTCAAGAAAGATGTCTCAGGCCTCAGGCCACCCTATTTAAATTAAGTCATTTACATCACTCCAGGTTACCTATTCCCAACCTCATCTGTCTTCATATTGCAATTTGACACATTACTTATTGTCCGTCTTGTCAGTAGCATGGAAATTCCATGAAGGTAGGAACTCTATTTTTTTGTCTGGTGCTGTATCTCCATATGAAGTATAGCATTTGGCACAGAGTAGGCACTCAATAATTTTTATTAAGTAAATGCATGACTTGCAGAAGAATGTATAAGAAAAGATCCTATGCCTGTGTCCATTTATAATGTAATGACCCATATGTTATTTTGGGGTAATTGAAGCTAGCAAAGGTGATGCACATTGAAAAACAAAGGAAAATATTTTAAGTTGATCATAACAGAGAAGATGAGTAAATCCAATTTTATTAAAGGTATTTTAGACATAACACACTATTAGTTTGCAAAAGTAACCAAATTGCTTTCCTTTGCAAGTTAGATTATAGATTTTCATATACCTTGTCTGAAATATAATATTTAAAAATGGAAAAACACTAGTAAAGCTTTTTTATATCCTATGACCAAACAATTCTACTCCTACATATATACCCAACAGAAATGTGTTCGTATATTCACCAAAAGACATATATAAATGTTCATGGCAGCACAATTTATAATATCCCATACCACAGGTGACACAAATGATCAATAGTAGAATACACAATACTGTACAATTCAATACTTTACAGAAATGAGAATAAATGACTAGAGTCTTATGCAACATTATGAATTAATTTCACAAAATAAACTGAGTTAAAGAAACCAGATACAAAATAATACATACTGCATTGTTCCTTTTATATATAATTTTAAAGTCAAAATTAATATAAGATTATACATAGTATAAAATGTGATTGTAACATGTAATGTAATATATCATAATGTATCAGATGTCAAGATTGTGATCATGAATGAGGGGGTGGTTATGAGGAGAAGAGGAAATGAGAGGTCTCTGGGATACAGTCAATGCTCTGTTTCTTATTTTGGGTGCTAGTTTCACATGTCTTCAATTTGCAAAAACTCATTGAGCTGTTCACTTACCATACATTCTCTTTGATTTATGTGTATTTTATTTAAATAAATATTTCAAAAATCAATAAAGCAGTATGTTCAATTAAATCTGAATATTATGCTGACCCAACTACAGCTTCTGTTTTGCTTTTCATTCTGCAAATTGTTCCCCCAAAACTTTTAGGTTTACCTTTTACACATATCTAAATGCTTTCCAACAAATGTTAATTAAATTTATCTCCTCTCGTAGGTGTTAGCTTCCTTAATTAAAACAAAGCCATTCCTTCCAAGGTTTGAACAGAAGAGAGTTCCAAAAGCTCTCCAGTTATATAAGCAGCCTCTGACTCTAGCCCTGGCTCTGCCCTCCTCTTAGAAGGCTGGTATTTGATTGCTCCTGACACGACTAACTCCTAACTCTTTACAGCTTGGCTACAGCACAGACAAAATTCTTTCAGTTGCTTCCATATAGAAAAGCTAAGACAGGCTGATCTTTTCTAAATAAATTCTAGTAAATATGTATAAAGAAGTACAAACAGAAATCCTGAAAAAAAATAAACCTGCATAGATACAGGTGTGTCTCTAATACAGCTTTCTCATCCTATTCTAACTACGCTATTTTTCAAAGTCTGGTCCAAATTTAGAAATGGATCAAATCTATCTTCCTCCTAGCTCCATATTTTTCTTTTGAATTATAAAGATCTCAGGCCGAGACCATGCTTTCAAATCAGAACTAATCTATTTCATGAGTAAATAAAAGAATCACATCTCAATTTTTTTTTCTTAAAAGTGATGCTTTTAATTCACCTAATTATTTTTATGGATACCTATGATTGAATTACATGCTAGAATTAAATTCTGGCTATAAAGGAGACTGGGAAATACAGTTATGGCTTCCCAAAGTATAGAACAAGTATTCAAAAAATATAGGTCAGTCACAAAAGTGCGTGGGGGAGAATTAAAAACTATAGTTCAGCTATTAACTATTCTCTGATGCCCAACATCAACACTTACCATTCTTTCAATTTTAAATTTCTAAACAATATTTTTTCATCTAACATTATGCAACTATTGATCATATAAAACACACTCACTCTGTGTTGAGTGAAATGATCAAAATCTCATTAGTTACCACATCTAATTTCAAGTTATAATCCCTCCATAATATTAATTCCCTTTCTAGTTCTATCATGTCTTGATATTTATAAGCTATGGACTAAAATATTAATGTTACCCACTACCAACCCTTCCCCATATGAAATAGAAAAATGGAAATGGCAGTGGAAGAGAAATGTATTAATGAATACATGACAATGAAAGGAGAAAATATGGGTAAATATTACAGTCTTCTACTACTGGAAATGACACTATACTTGGTATACATGATTTCCTTCATGTACATTATCACAAAAAGTTAATTCATGGTCTCATATTTGAATTTAATATAGGCCATTGGTAACTCCAAGTTTTAGCCAAAAAACTAAAGAACTAATGCCACTTCCAACTGCTTGAGTTTGAATATTGAATAAGGAAATTCTGACGCATGCTTTAAATTAGCAAATTCAGCCTGATTTAAAATTATGTCTCCCCTCTTAGTCGAGCCTCTTCAGCATTCATTCACACATATATTCTGTAGATGTTTCCCATCACAAATTAACAGTGTTTCAAATTATCTGGTTTATAAGCATTCTATTCTCTGTTTTAAACTGGTACCCTGTGGCATACGGATGATACCTGATGTTGGTGATACTGACTGCAATGAGAGGTGGTACAGGCAGACATGAAGAAAATTGGCTTCCCTTTAAGAGGTAACCATCTTAGGCAAGGTTATTAGTTTCCAAGGAATCAGTGGAGAGGCTCATGACAAAGGAAAGAAGGGGCTGCTTCTGCTTACAGAGAAAATTCTGTGGAATTTGGGATTTTTATATACTTTTATAATCTGACTCCTCCCATTTAACTGTATTTTTTTTTCATTTATTTGTTTATTTATTTTTTCAAGATGGCGTCTCACTCTGTCACCCAGGCTGGAGTGCAGTGGCACCATCTTGGCTTACTGCAACCTCCGCCTCCCAGGTTCAAGCGATTCTCCAGCCTCAGCCTCCCATGTAGCTGGGATTACAGGCATACGCCACCACACCCAACTAATGTTTGTATTTTTGTAGAGACTGGATTTCACCATGTTGGCCAGGCTGGTCTCAAACTCCTGACCTCATGTGATCTGCCCTTGGCCTCCCAAAGTGCTGGGATTACACGAGTGAGCCACTGCCTCCAGCCTAAATGAACCACTTCTGAGACTTCAAAATTTGTCTCACTGTTTTTATGCATTATGACACAATATTTTTCAGAAGCACAATTATTAAAAGGCATGAAGAGAAAAGACTATTTGAAAAGGTTAAAGATATAGGTTTATTTTAATAAGGGGAGAATGAGAAAGAGCCAATATGAACGTTTACATGTATGAGAGAATACAGGGAATTAAAGCAGATGATTTTGTTTTCAACTGATGTAAAAAATTAGGAGATAGTCTTTCATTTTAAAGTGGAGGCATATGTTTGACTTAGAGAAAATGTCGACTGTAGAATGTTACCAAAGGAGTTTGTAGAATCTCCTTTTTCAGATTATGATTATGATGATGATGATGATTATTATTATTACTACTATTTTACTTTATTTTATTTTATTTTTCTGAGATAGAGTCTCGCTCTGTCGCCCAGGCTGGAGCGCAGTGGTGCGATCTGGGCTCACTGCAACCTCTGCCTCCAGGTTCACACCATTCTCCTGCCTCAGCCTCCCGAGTAGCTGGGACTACAGGTGCCCGCCGCCACGCCCGACTAATTTTTTGTATTTTTAGTAGAGATGGGGTTTCACCATGTTAGCCAGGATGGTCTCGTTCTCCTGACCTTTTGATCTGCCCGCCTCAGCCTCCCATGTAGAGTTCAAGTTCTTAAACACTGAGCCAGCCAGTCAGAATCCGAGAGGAGACAAGTAAGGTTGGTGAGGGGAATGGGAATTCAAAGGGATGAGGAAAGCCTTCTGGAGAAGCCATTTCAACAGAGTTTTGAATGAGTAGGAGTTGGACCAGGTCTATTTTATCCAGGGGACTGGTAGTGGAGGAGAAGACATGCTAGGCAGATAAAGCAGCTGTGGAAGGGTCTCAATTTCAGTCACTTGCTATTTAGCTAAAGACACTGTCATTCTAAAGTCCCCACTGAGTTCTTGCACACTGATACCAGGGTTTTCAATGAGTAGTGCTCAATTTATAAGAGTTAAGAAGTCATCATTTTTTTTTCTTAGTCCAAGTGAAAATTGTACTCCACCTGAGATCTGCATATGAGTGGCTCTGTCTGTCTTTGGTCAAACCATTTTCCACTCCCTTTATTTGTCCCTCCTTTCCCTCCAGCCTCTAACTCTCTTAGTCCTTCCTTCTTTTCTCTGAAGTGAAGCTCTCTCCTACCCACAGAGAACACTCACTCCTCTGGTTCACTGGGAAGATTTTTCGGGCACAGCCTCACGGCCTCTCATAGAGATGGATCCTTATTTAAAGCCTGAAATCGATTTCCCTTGGTCTGGAATCTGATTTTACTACATGGCATCACAATATCTATGGCCATGCTTCCCTCTCAAACATGTGCGTTTACTTTCTTTTGGAAGGAGAGAGGAGCAAAATTCATAATTCTTTTCTTCTTTCAGGCTTCTTAACAGTTTCAGTTCTTCTCTGGTCAGTTTATCCCTAACATTTAGTGGAGCCTTAAGTTCCCTGCAGCCTGATTCTCTTTTATACGGCTACCTTTCTGATATCATACAATAGTACAAACAAATAAACACAAAGAGGTTTGGTTTTTCTTTTTTCAGTTTGTTTCTTCTCAGGAAAAGAAATTCCATTTAATTTTTCTGACTTAGATATACCTCTTGCATGTCATAGAATCTTGCTTTTTAATCAGCTATTGGAGCTTTAGCAGGGTCTACAAACGACCATTTCCTTTCCTAACTAAATTCAGAACCAATTGAAAAAGAGAAGAGGAGTCAGACCACTGCCTCAGAGAGAGTGGATTTTAAAATGTGGCTTTAGATCTGCAGTCATCCCCGGCCTCTAACACGTAACTCCTGAAAGAGACTGTCAGAGCACTGATGCCAAGGCAGAGCCAGGGAATGACAGGCCTTCCCCAGACAGTCCCCACAGGGGCAGAGTCGGCCTGGTGAGCTCATTCCCTCTAGGGAGGAGTGAATCAGGATAGCTAGAGCTGGGACTGACATGTTGAAGCAAGTTTCTGCACACAGAAATAGGAGACCAGAGGTAAAGGAAAATCCTCTATGTTGAGATGCGGAAAGAAACCTGATTTTTGTTTGTCTCCCATTATAACGTTAATTCCTGTTCCTTTCAGATTCGACTTTCACGTGTTATTTGTCGTTTACATAATGCTTCTGAATATAATTATTTAAACCTTTTTCTGTCTGTCTCACATTTCTCAGATGAGATATTCTCATTTTCCTCTTAAGGATATTTTATTGTTCTTGTGTAACTACTGTCGAAAAGTAAAAATTTCAACAAATTTAGTTTAATGATCTAATTGGTTTTCATTAGTGATTCATTAATCAGACAGTATCCCATCTATGAAACAGAAAAGCATGCTAGTAAGCTGAGCAGAGGCAGTGGGCTTTATAGGGAGAAAAGCCTGAAGAAAGCAGAAACAGGAACAGAAAGCAGATTGGTTGTTTCAAAGTTACTTTCTTTAAAGGGATAAAGCAGAGCGGGGGGACTTTCTTATTATGTCGACTCAGGTTGACTGGGCCCCTTTTAATTGATTGCTGTGAATCCGTTTTTTGTTTGTTTGTTTTTTAACTGGCTGATTTTAAAGTCCAGTTTGGGGACCTAGCACTAGTAATTCCATTCTGGTTTGGTCTGTTCTGTTGGGCCTAGTGCAGGAGCTTAGTCCAAAACAATAGTCTCCCATAAATTTTATTTAACACTACTCTCAGTAAAAATAACCATTGGTATTTTTACAGCATGGCTTTTAATAATGCCCATATTCTCATATTTGCAAAGTGCATTTTCCTGAGTTGATTTTATCAGTGACTTTACTTCCAAAATAATTTCCTTTTAGGACAATATCAGAATGGCACATACAAGTATCCCCAAGTCATATCTGGAATAAGATCACTTGGGAACACAAGTCAAAGAAGATATGTAACCAGCTTACCTCATCTAATGGAACAGGTTTCCCTGGGCAAGCATAAGATTGTTGTACATTGTTCAAAGATTTCAAGACAGACAGCACAGATTTCAAGAATGTCAAACATAAGGCAGAGAGGAGTCCGCTGGGATGTTTTCCTGAATTGTGGCTTGTATCTCTCTCTGGTCTTCTAATGAACTCCTGCATACCCCTAACAAGAAAAAAGATGAGAGATGAAAGAAAGAGAGATCTTCTTGTAATTAATCTAATAGGCATTTGTAAAATTGAATACTTGGACTTCCTCCAACTGGCATCTTTAAAACATCCATTGATTAACAGGCAAATGGGATGAGTGAATTCATTATAAGAAGTGAATCCTTTTCTTCCACCAGATTCTTTTGCCTTCATTGTCATCAAAGTTCTTGGGCTCACTCACTGGCTATCAACCCTCTCACTCATCTTTGAAATGGTTTCAACATCCCCTCTGTGCGGTCCAGTTTCCTCACCTAATTTGCATTAGGCCGATTCATTCATTCCTCAGCAGGGTTATTTGGTGTGCTTTCTTCCCAGTGGCATCCATGTGTAAAGCTGTTTCTCACTGGCTCTTATCACAGTCAGATTCAAAATGCTCATTTCAGAAAGACTGCAAGTCTTAATAGAAGGTACAGAATTTAACAAAATGAACACAGTGAGAGTTTAAGAATGGTTTCTGGAATACCTGAAACCTATTCTGCTTATATTAAAATGGCTTTGGGCAGAGGGTGAAAAACCCTGCCGGCAATCAGAGCATTCTGTGACATTCAGGTCTGCCCAGAGTCAGCAGCCAAGCAGCGTGCTCTCTGATCTACAGATTTGCATTGTTCACTAACCTTTCTGTGCCAAAAACACTCAGTTGCTCCCTTTCACCAGCCTCTAAGGTCACAAGACAGACAGTTCTTTCTTGATTACTCAAACAAATACACGTCTGATTCAGAGTGGGGAAAAAAGAGTTGCCAACAGTCAAGGCTTAGAAAGGCCAGGGCTGCTTGTACTTAGAAGCCAGCCTGATGAATCACCACATCCATGACTAATCGTGGGGTTCAAGTATGCCCAGTTATAGAGCCTGATTTTAGAAAGGAAAATGCTAAAGAAGACACATAGAAATGTGGAAGAAAACCAGACAGTTTTGTGTGACTGCACAGATGGCCTGTGGTCATAACAGGCTTGATACATACCTCTCTCTATATTCTTTCTTTCTTTCTTTCTTTTTGAGACAGAGTTTCACTCTTGTTGCCCAGGCTAGAGTGCAATGGTGCAATCTTGGTTCACCAAAACCTCCGCCTCCCGGGTTGAAGCAATTCTCCTGCCTCAGTCTCCCGAGTAACTCGGATTACAGGCATGCGCCACCATGCCCGACTAATTTTGTATTTTTAGTAGAGACGGGGTTTCTCCATGTTGGTCAGGCTGGTCTCGAACTCCCAACCTCAGGTGATCCGCCTGCCTTGGCCTCCCAAAGTGCTGGGATTAGAGGTGTGAGCCACTGCGCCCAGTCCTCTCTCTATATTCTTTCAGTTAAGCCCCAGAAAATGTAGAAACGCCATTGCCCTCAACCTGGCTTTCCTCACAAAAGTAAACTTCTTGGGCTTAAAAAAAATATTCCAAACATTTTTTAAATCTCATAAGGTTAAGAAAGGGCAGTCAGCTTCAATAAATTAATGATGCTGATCATTTTTGTTTTAAAGAACTGGCAAAAACAGACTTTTACATATATATGACTATCACATATGACTTTTACATATACGTATATAGGTGAATTACTTATATACATATATGTACATAAGTACATAGTTACATGTATATGTTAAAGTATGTATACATAGCTAATGTAAATATACATATATACACACATGTGTGCATATGTACCTATATCTTCATTGCATGCTTGTGTAATAGATGCATGTGTAATATGTGTAAATCCATGTTTTTTTGTATAGATACCTAGGATATGATAATAAAAATGACATAGCTCTTGTCCTCAATTGTATAGTCTGTTGGGAAAGAAAACACATAAACAGAAAAATTTTCATGTAGAGAATGTTTAATATTCTCTATATGCTGCTATAAAATCAACAGTAGTCATGCACAGGGTATTGCGGGCATGAGGGAGGCAATCATGAAAAAGCGGTACATGTTAGGGAAAGCTTTGGGAAAGTGAGAGAGGAGCTGATGTGAAAGCACTTGTACTAGTGACTCTTGTTGAGGGGGAGGGAGGGGTAGGCAATGAGTGAAGGGAATCCCAGGTAGAGGAAAAAGCATACCAGAATAGCCCCACATTTATTTAAGAAATTGAAATGATAGTTAAAAACCTCCACACATAAAACTCCAGGCACCAAAGTTTTCATGGTTAAATTGTACCAAACCTTTAAGAAATAAATAAAACCAATTATACACAAACTCTTCCAGAAAATTTAAGACAAGGAAATACTTCCCACTTTATCTAGGAGACCTGCCTTACCTTAACCCAAAATCTAGATGTTACAAGAAAAGATAACTACACGACATTAAATATCCCACATAAACATAGGTACAAAAAACCTTGAGAAAATTCTAGCAAATGAAATTTAACAATAGAAAGAATAATACATCATGAATAAATGAGGTTTATTATAAGAGTTCAGGGCAAACATTTGGAAATAAATTGATGTAATTCACCATACAAGAAAAAGATGAACATTTCAATAGGTGCAGAAAATATAATTGACAAAATTCTATATAGATTCACAATAGAATGAATAGCACTCAGTAATCTAGGAATAGATAGGAATTCCCTTAACCTGATAAAGGCATCCATTTAAAAAACAAATAACCAAAATATTATAGCTAGCATCACACTGAATGGGAAAGGGTAATTCAGTGCAGAAACAATTGGTGTTGAAATATGTCCCCTTCAAAATCTAGGTGTTAAAACTTATTGGCCAATGTAATGACATTAAAATGTGGGTCTTCTAAGAGGTGATTAGGTAATGAGGGCTCCTCCCATTATGAGTGGGATTAAGGCTCTCATAAAAGGAGCTTCACTCAGCATTTGACCCTCTTGCCCCCCGCCTTCCACCATATAAGGACACATATGCAGCAACAAGGCACAATCTTGGAATCAGAGGGCAGTCCTCACCAGACAACTAAATCTGCAGACACCTTGATCTTGGACTTTCCAGCCTCCAGAACTGTAAGAAATAGATTTCTGTTCTTAACACATTATCTAGTCTTGGGTGTTCTATCATAGCAACACTAGTAAACTAAGACAATATGCAAAGAGAGAAAAAGAGAGAAAGGAAGGAAAGGGGGAGGGAAGGAGGAACAAAAGAAAGAGAGATCATTAAGGCATACCTTACAAACAAATATTTACTCAAAATGGATCAATACCTAAAAGTGAAATCTAAATTAATTTATTGTGCCTTTTGAAAAAATAAGCCACGGAATGGGAGAAAATGCTTGCAAATCTTTTATCTGATAAAGAACTTATAACAAAGATATATAAGGATGTTTCGAAACTCAGTACTAAGAAAACAACAACGTAATACAAAAAGGACAAAATTTCTTTTTGTTTGGTCACTTTTTAAAAATTTTACTTTAAGTTCTGGGATACATTTGCAGAATGTGCAGGTTTGTTACATAGGTATACATGAGTTGACACTTCACCAAAGAAGATATTCATATAACAAATAATTACATGTAAAGACTCTTGAGTTCATTAGTTATGAAGCAAATGAAAAATCCTAATGACATACTACTACATGCCTATTACAATTACTAAAATCAAAAGAACTGACAATATTGATGATCATATAGAGAAAGCGAAACTCTCATACATTCCTAATGGAAATGCAAAATAGTATTGCCACTTTAGAAAAACAGTTTAGCAGCTTCTTAAAAAGTTAAGTATTTACTTACAATACAATCTAGTATTGCCACTTCAAAGATGAAAGTTGTATTTACATAAAAGCAGATATAGAAAAGTTTATACAGCTTTATTTGTAATCTTCCAACACTGGAACAACACAAATGTTCTTCAAAGGTGAATGGATAACCAAATTATGGTACATCCATACAATGGAATACTATTCAGGATTAAAAAGGAATGAACTACTGATACACACAACATGGCCAAGTGCATTATGCCAAGCAAAAAAAAAAAAAAAAGCCAGATTTAAAAGACTACATACTGGCTGGGCATGGTGGCTCAAGCCTGTAATCCCAGCACTTTGGGAGGCCAAGGCAGATGGATCACTTGAGATCAAGAGTTCAAGACTGGCCTGGCCAACATGATGAAATATAATATAAAATTAGCTGGGACTGGTAGTGGGCACCGGTAATCCCAGCTACTCGGGAGGCTGAGGCAGGAGAATCGCTTAAACCTGCGAGGTAGAGGTTACTGTGAGCCGAGATAGTGCCACTGCACTCCAACCTGGGTGACAGAGTAAGACTCTGTCTCAAAAATGAATAAAATAAAATAAAATAAAAGATTGCATACTTTTACTTGATTCCAGTTGTATGACATTCTGAAAAAAAGTTAAACTCTTTAGGGACACAAAACAGAACTATACATTAGAAGAGGTAAATTTATTGTATGTAAAGTGTATCTTAAAGCATGAAGAAAACTTAAAATGTCATCCATAATAAGAAAATTATTTAACATAAATGAATTACCACATCTTAAAACTAAATCATAAATTTAATGTATTAAAATTTTACTATTTTTTCATTTTAATTTGTTGTAATACGGAAAGTTATCTAGATCAACCCTCCTGCTGAAAGCAGCTAATAATCCTGAGTAAACATATATTCTTAAAAGTAATTATTGAACTGACAGCATCATAAAGCATTTTTAGCAGAAATCCAGAAGGTACATGGAATTCTGCAGCCAACTTTCATTTTTATGGCATTTGCTAATTAGGATGAATTTGATCTACAATATTTTAGCTTCATGTGGTGCAAAGAACAAAAGACAAAAAGTCCAAAGCAGTTTATAAGAGACAAGTTTGAAATCTAAATATTCAGAACATTTGGAAGTAAAATGATTAAATAAATCCTATGCATGAATCAAAATCTAAGCAATTGGCAGGTATTAGCATCACTCTAATAGCATCACTATTAGCATCACTCTAAATAGATTTACTAACTAAAGCATTAGGAGATTAAAAAGATCACTACACGATGCTAAAACATTTAATAACTCAAGAAGATATAACAGTTCTAAACCTGTATGTACCTATCAACATAACCTTAAAATATGTAAACCAAAAATTGAGAGAAAGACAAGAAAAAATAAATGCAAATAATAATGAGGGATGTTGGTATACTCCTCTCATAGCTAAAGAAACAGCTGACATAATAAAATTAACATGATATTGATGATTTTTAAAACATGATTCAATGAATAATTGGACATATACAGAACACTATATCCACACATGTAAATTACAAAAACTTTTGAAACATACAGAAAACATCTTATCAAATTGGCCACATTTTGATCCAAAAGCAGCTCTCAGCAAAGTTTAAAGAACTAAGTCATGCATGTCACATTCTCTATGAGTATATGTAGTTAAAAATCAAAACAAAAAGATAACTAGAAAAAAAACACAATATGTTTGGAAGAAAATCACAACTAAATAATCCATGAGCCAAAGATAAAATCATAACATTACAAAATATTCAGAGTCGAATAATAATGAACATATTATACATCAAAACTCACAGGACGTGGTTAAAATAGCATATGCCTCCATTTCAGTGATACTAGAAAAAAACAAGCGCTCAGAATTCAAGCTAAGCAACCATCTAAAAAGTAAGAAATAAACCAGAAAAACAGGGTAAAATTTTTAATAGAAAAAATGTATAATAGAATCAGAAGAGCCAAATGATGGTTCTTTGTGAAGATAAATAAAATTGATTAAATTTTGATGAGATTAAAGAAAAGATAGAAGCAGTCAAAATTAGGAATGAAAATGGAGGCATAGCTACAGTTGATGTAGACAGTTGAAAGACTGTAGGAAAATGTAACAAACAACTTTATTCCTGTAAAATCACTACAGATTAACACGTTATATTTCTATTAACTCAACCGGAAAAATGTATCTATCCTGTTCTCTGTAGGATTCCTAACATTTGGTGATACTGTCAGACAGGACCAGCAACATCATAAGGAATGTGGCTTTTCAGGGTGAGATAAGAAACTTTGGGACGTTTTTGTAGAGGGGTAACATAATCTCACTTTCATTTTGTACAGGTCTTTCTGGCAACTGTCTAAACATAAGCCAGAGAAGGGCAAGGCAGACTCAGGAAGGACAAATAGAAGGCTATTTTCATAAATCAGGTCAGATGGTGGCATGGACTCAAGTGGTAGGGGTGAAGGTGGAGAGAAGTAATTAGTTCTAGATATTTTAGAAGGTAGAGCCAAAGGATTTACTGGTGAATTGAATATGGAACATGAGAGAAAGTAAATACAATGAGTTCAAAAAAGTGATTTCTCCAAAGTTGTTTTTTGTTTCTTTGTCTAAGTGATCAGAAGAACACATTCCATTTCCTGAGATGAAAAAATCCTTAGGAAGAGAAAGTTTTAAGGAAACCAAGAGTTCCGTTATGGACAAAGTAGGTTTGAAGTTCCTATACAGGTAGACTTCTTTTTTGTGTGCTTTGCTTTATTGTGCTTCACAGATATTGCAATTTTTACAAATCAAAAGTCTGTGGCAACCCTGCATTGAGCAAGTGTATTGGTGCCATTTTTCTAATAGCATGTGCTTGCTTCATGTCTCTGTGTCATGTTTTGGTAATTCTGGCAATATTTCAAACTTTTTCATTGTTATTATTTCTGTTATGGAGATCTGTGATCAGTGATCTTTGATTATTATAATTGTAATTGTTTAGCAGTCCCACTAACCATGCCCATATCAAATGACGAACTTAGATGTTAAATGTTAAGTGTGTTCTGACTGCTCCACTGGCAATCTGTTCCCTTGTCTTTCTCCCCTCCTGGGGCCTCCCTATTTCCTGAGACACAACACTATTGAAGTTAGGCCAATTAATAATTCCACAATGGCCTCTAAGTATTTAAGTGATAAGAAGAGTCACACATCTGTCACTTTAAATCAAAAGATAGAAATGATGAAGCTTAATGAAGAAGGCATGTTGAAAGCCACAATAGGAAGTCCTCTTATGCCAAACAGCCAGGTTTTGAATGCAAAGGAAAGGTTCTTGAAGGAAATTAAAAGTGCTACTCCAGTGAACACACAAATGATAAGAAAGTGAAATAGCCTACTGCTGATATAGAGAAAGTTTTTGTGATTTGGATAGAAAATCAAATTAGCCACAACATATCCTTAAGCCAAATTCTAATCCAGAGGAAGACCCTGACCCTTCAATTCTATGAGTGCTGAGAGAGGTGAGGAAACTTCAGAAGAAATGTTGGAAGCTAGCAGAGGTTGATTCATGAGGTTTAAGGAAAGAAGCCATCTCCACAATACAAAAGTGAAAGGTGAAACAGCAAGTGCTGATATAAAAGCTGCAGCAAATTATCCAGAAGATCTAGCTACGTTCATTGATGAAGGTGCCTACACCTTTAGTATATTCCCCTCATAGCTAAAGAAACTGCTGATAAAATTAGCATGATATTGATATTTTAAAAACATGATTAACTAAATGAATAAGTGGACATACACAGAAAACTACACCCACCCTGATTTTGAATGTAGATGAAACAGCCTTCTATTGGAAGATGTTACTTAGGACTATTGTAGCTACAGCGGAGAAGCCAATGCCTGGAAGCTTCAAAGGACAGGCTGATTCTCTTGTTAGGGACTAACACAGCTGGTGACTTTAAGTTGAAACCAATGCTAGAGACCATTCCAAAATCCTGGGGCCCTTAAGAATTTTGCTACATCTACGCTGCCTGTGCTTTATAAATGGAAAAACACTTGAATAATAGCACAACTGTTTACAGCATGGTTTGCTGAATATTTTGAGTTCACTGTTAAGACCTACTGCTCAGAAAAAAGAATCCTTTCAGAGATAACTACTCTGTATTAGTCCTTTTTCACACTGCTATGAAGAACTACCTGACCCTGGTTTATTTATGAAGAAAAGGGGTTTAATTGACTCACAGTTCTTCAGGATTTACAGGAAGCATGGCTCAGAGGCTTCAGGAAACTTACAATCATGGCGGAAGGTAAAAAGGAAGCAAACACATCTTACCATGGCAGAGCAGGAGAGAGAGAGACAGAGAGCACTAAAGGGGAAATGCCAAACACTTTCAAACAACCAGATATTTTGAGAACACACTCACTATTACAAGAACAGCAAGGGGGAAATCGGCCCCCACGATTCAATCACTTCCCACCAGGCCATTCCCCAGACACATGTAGATTACAATTAGAAATGAGATTTGGGTGGGGACACAGAGTCAAACCATGTCATGCTCACTGACAATGCACCTGGCCACCCAAGAGCTCTGATAGAGACGTACAAGGAGATGAATGTTGTTTTCATGCCTGCTAACACAATATCCATTCTGCAGCCCATAAATCAAGGAGTAATTTCTATTTTCAAGTTGTATAATTTAACAAATCCATTTTGTAAGGCTATAGTTGTCATACATAGTGATTCCTCTGATGGATCTGGATAAAGAAAACAGAAAATCTCCTGGAAAGGATTAATCATTCTAGATGCCACTAGGAACATTTGTGATTCATGGGAAGAGGTAAAAATATTAACATGAATGGGAATTTAGAAGAAGCTGATTCCAATCTGCATGGAAAACTAACTTAGAGGGGTTCAAGACTTCATTGGAGGGAGTAACTGCAGCTGTAGTGGAAACAGCAAGGAACTACAACTAAAAGCGGAGCCTGAACATATGACTGAATTGCTGCAATCTCATGACAAAACTTGAACAGATTGGGAATTTCTTCTTATGGATGAGCAAAGAAAGTGTTTTCTTGAGATCAAATCTATTCCTGGTGAAGATGGTATGAACAGTATTGAAATGACAACAAAAGATTTAGAATATTGCATAAACTTAGTTGTTAAAGTAGCAGCAGGATTTGAGACAATTTCGTCCAATTTTGAAAGAAGTTCTACTGTGAGTATAATGCTATCACACAGCATCACGTGCTACAGAGAAATTCTTTGTGAAAGGAAGAGTCAATTGATACAGTAAACTTCAGTGTTGTCTTACTTTAAGTAATTGTCACAGTCACCCAACCTTCAGCAGCCCCCACCCTGGTTAGCTGCCATCAACACTGAGGCAAGTCCCTCTACCAGCAAAAAGAATATGACTCACTGAAGATTCAGATGATCATTAGCATTTTTCAGTAATAAACAATTTTTACACTAAGGTATGTCCATTGTTTTTTAATACATAATGCTATTTTACACTGAACAGACTACAGTATAGTATAAACATATAACTTTTATATGCACTGGGAAATCAAAAACATGCGTCTGGCTCACTTTATTGTGGTAGTCTGGAAGAGAACTTGCGACATCTCCAAGGTATGCCTGTATTTCATTTAGGTGAAGATACGAAAGCAGCAGTTGAATATACAAATCTGTAATTCATGAGACTGCTCAGTGTTGGAGATGTAATTTGGGTTCATCCATCTATAGATATATTTAAAAAGCTGAGGCCTGAATAAAGATACCTAGGGAACAAAGGTAGAGAGAGCACATAAAGCCTGACCTGCAGCATTCCAGTGTTTAGAGGTCAAAAAATAAGAGTAGTGGACTAGTGATCAAGTAATAAACTGGGTCGAAGATGAAGAATGAAGAATGCCAGTGGATTTTGCAATGTGGGGGTTTTAAGGGACCTCAGTAACAGAACTTTTAGTACAGTTGTTAGGACAAGACAGGCCTAGAGTTTAGTCTTAAAAGGGAACAGAGAAATAACGTGGTTGTTGGAGGAGACCACAGAGACAAAGAAGGTTCATATATTCCTTTTTATGTTTAAGACAGGAGGTAATTGTCCTATGTTGTATGATGATGGAAATGGCCCAGTAGAGACAGAAACATTGATGGTTCCTATTTTTTTATCTTGTTTGGTTTGGTCTTTCAGAATTTAATACCTAATGAATGACTTTTTTTAACTTTTATTTTAGTTTCAGGGGTACATGTGCAGATTGGTTCTGTAAATAAATTGCATGTTGCAGGGGTTTGGTGTACATATTATTTTGTCACCCAGGTAAAAGCATAGTACCTGATACGTAGTTTTTCAATCTTCACCCTTCACCTGCCCTCCACCCTCAAGAAAGTCCCAGAGTCTATTGTTCTCTTCTTTGTATCCATGTGCACTCAATCTTTAACTCTCAATTATAAGTAAGAACATGCGGTGTTTGGTTTTCTGTTTCTGCGTTAATTCATTTATGATAATGGCCTCCAGTTCCGTCCATGTTGCTGCAAATGACGTGTTCTCATTATTTTTTATGACTGTATAGTATTTTATGGTGTATGTGTACCACATTTTCTTTATCCAGTCTACTGTTGATGGACGTTTAGGTTGATTCCATGTCTTTGCTATCGTGAATAGTGCTGCAGTG
The DNA here is from genome assembly GCF_002776525.5 of Piliocolobus tephrosceles. Lineage (NCBI taxonomy): Eukaryota > Metazoa > Chordata > Mammalia > Primates > Cercopithecidae > Piliocolobus > Piliocolobus tephrosceles. The sequence continues at coordinate 108,918,125 of NC_045441.1, forward strand.
AATGTATGTGTGCATGTCTCTTTATGGTAGAATGATTTATATTCCTTTGGATGTATACCCAGTAATGAGATTGCTGGGTCAAGTGGTAATTCTTTGAGTTCTTTAAGAAATCTCAAGTCTGCTTTCCACAATGGCTGAACTAACTTACATTCCAGCCAGCAGTGTATGAGCGTCCCTTTCCTCTGCAGCCTCGCCGGCATCTGTTATTTTTTGACTTTTTAATAATGGCCTGAATGACATACTTGAATTAATTAGTTTGACAAGAGTTTTAAATATCGAAAACACTTTCCCACAGTGTTCATTTTGTTTATATTTGCTTATCTCAGTAAATTATTAACATGTAGAAATGAAAGCTTAAATGTACAATAAGCCCTATCTGTGCATTTATTCAAAGACTTTAGGGGTCAAATTTGCTTATTAAACTGTGTGACAACCAGTGCTATTTTTGAAATGTTTAAAATTTATTTTAATGTCCACTTTAGGTTCTAAATAATTGAGACTGGCTATCTATAAACCCTGCATTCACCAGATAATGGCCTCAGTATATCCCGCACTTGGTCATGAATTAACATTCAGTCTATAATTATTTACTTGTGGAAGATTTATGTTTTATAAGTAAAAACAGAGAGTATTGGTTTTATAAATATATGATATAGTTAACAAAATCCAAGAAAAGCATTAATTAATACTAGAGAAAAAAATCACCCACAGTTATTGAAAGCATCCTGCATGATGAGTGCTGCGCAGCAATCTACGTTCATGCTCTCATTTACTCCCCTCAGCAATTCTCTCTGGTGGTAGCCACTGTGATTCTATTTTACAGACCAGGAAGTTGAGTCATTACAGAGGGCAAGTGACTTGCTGAACAGTACACAGCTGGGAAGTGGTGTAGCTGGAATTTGAGGTCATGCTTTCCACAGTCATAGTACACGACCACTCAAGCAGGCTAGCATATGGATGGAAGCAAGAGAATGCTTCCTTTTCATACCTATGTCTTTATATATGAAAAGCAAAGTTATGCAGATCATATTAGGGATCAGGGTGAGTAATTTCTATTTCACCATGAAAATGATGAATTAGCAAATTATTTTAATGTAGCAAAATTCCTCAACTGAAAGAATTAGACAAAACTCCACCATATATTCCCTGTGCATTTGGAAGGAGGAGGCCAAAAACTGAAAACTCTAAAAGCAATTTTATGAGGCAGACAGAATTCCTTTGGGACTTCATATTGAGCTATTTTCAGTAGGGAGTACAAATATTTTGTTGAAAATGCTAAGAAACGCCTTTAAAACATTTCCTAATAGGGTCATAGTGGCTTGTTGTAAAGAACAGAAATCAATTTGCCCCATGCCTGACATATTGTTCAGTATTTACTGTTAATTTTGTTCTAACAATAGCCTACCTGAGATCAATAAATATAAATGCTGTAAAAAAAATAAATTCCATAAAGATTACATTTTTTCATTTGATGTAAAAGTACTTTTCACACTTTTTGGTAATTCATTAGGATGGCAATTTCGTTTTAAGATTAGCTTTCCCTTTCCTTTTGTGTTACCTGTATTGCAAACTGGCTATTACCACATATACTTCTTTACATTTTCTGTAGCATGTAATTAAGAGCTAAACTTATATATTTGTTGCCCTTTTTCACCTAAAGAAAATACTTCCAAGGCTTGTAGAAATAAGAAACCATTCAAACCACTTTTGTTATTTTATTTGTTTTGTTTTTGAGATGGAGTCTCTCTCTGTTGCCCAGGCTGGAGTGTAGTGGCGCAACCTTGGCTCACTGCAACCTCTGCCGCCCAGGTTCAAGCGATTCTCCTGCCTCAGCCTCCTAGGTAGCTGGGATGTCAGGAGCCCACCATCACACCTGGCTAATTTTTGTATTTTTAGAAGAGACGGGGTTTCACCATGTTGGCCAGGCTGGTCTTGAACTCCTGACCTTAGGTGATCCGCCCGCCTCGTCCTCCCAAAGTGCTGGGATTACAGGCATGAGCCACCACACCTAGCCTCATTCAAACCACTGTTGAGGACTTTCCTATACTCTGGGTACTTAACTATGAAGTCTAAAGTTGTGGGGTTTATAAACTACCTATAAAGCTTGACAAGCTGACTCTAAAGCAAAGGGTAACATTCTCCACCTACTATTTTCTCTGGCTGTCCTTCCCTCTGGACTGTCCTTCTTATACCTATAGGGATGTCTAGTGTCTGCTATCACAATTTGCTAATTGAATAGGCTCTGGTATCAGTCATTTCCACCTTAGTGAAAATTAAAACTGCTGTGTATTCTTTCCCTGAAGGAATGTTATTTTAGGCCTTGTTTATAATGTGACATGGGAAGCATTTCCTCTCCCACCTCCTACCTCCTTTAAATATATTTTGAATATCAGGGATTAAGTAGAAAAGATATTAGTGAAGATAGAGTAGCCTTGAGAAGCTTAGGCATCTCAGATAACACAAATCTATGCATAGCTATGCATAGCTAGTCCCAAAGTAAACCACAATAAATTGCATGAAATAATCAATGAATCTGAGGTGCTTGAATAATAGAGTCTTAGAACTGGTTGGTACCTAAGGATTCGTTGTACTCTTCCCTCCCACCCGATGCAGTTATCATCTCTGTAAGAGCAGTAACAGATGGTCAAGAACTTGTACCACTATTTTGGTTTTTCTTATTAAAATGGCTAAATTTCAGAACTTCTTGGCAAGCTGCTATTCAAATGCAGAAATGCATCTGCTTAGAAACTCAAAAATAAGCATGCTTTCCAAAGAAATCAAGTATGTTCTATAAAATCCTAGCCTGTCATAGGATGTGGTAAGCATGAATTTCATTACAAGTTAATTCTACCATGATGGTAGTGAGGTTCTTTGTTCCAAACTAAGAAGTGATGAGTGCGGTTGGTGATGGTTGGAACGAAGGGGAGGGAGCTGAGAACTGACAGATGTACACTCAAATCCTGGATGTGTCCTGGCATCAAATTTCAGAAAGTTAAGAAATAATGTTTTGTAAGGCAGTTTCATCTCATAATTTTAAATTACTGTACAAATTCTACATGAAATCCATCATTATACTCAGATACCAAATCCAGTAGATTTAATCAGGACCAAATACAGCCTGTCATAGGCAGAGTCAGTGAGGTTGGGCAGCCTCTGTCTGAGTTCCAGACACATTGGCACTTAGCTAGGGATTCCAGACACTCAAACTTAGCAAGAAATAGGACAAGAAGCATAGAGCATGACTTAACATTAGTCTGTGTGCATTTCTATATAGAGCAATACATTTGTAATGCTTCTTAAAATGTAATGATGCCACAAAGTTTTATTTTTACATACAGTCATTAACTTTCAAATATATTCAGCAGAGGATATGACTACACATATTGGGATTTGGTATATAACCTTTCAGTCATTTTGACAGAGAGTGATAACATTGATAATCTCCATATTGCTTAATGTTTCTTTGCTCTCCCTCCTTTCAGAAATTCTCTGTGACTCTTTTAATGAGAAGAGATTTCATTAATATTCAATGATACATGAACAAGCAATTAAAATAATTTCTATTTTAATCTGGAAATAAAACAAAGTATTTTGTATCTAGCATTAAATAAATGCTATATTTACGAGCTATGAGGGTATTGTATGCAAAAATTAGTTTCAAAAATGAGACAATTACACTGTGCCACATTATAGATTGATTTGAACCACATAAATTTCATGTTTAAGAATTACTTTGATTATGTTGTATATTTTATCATTTTAGAGAGGTTTCCTTGTGATCCTAACTCAAAATAACCTGTTTTCACTCTTTACCTATCCTTCCAACAATCTCTTCCCAACAAACCACACCACCACCACCACCACCACCACCACCAAAAAAAAAAAAAAAAAGCTTCACAAAGGATTTTGGAATTCGAATGGGTCTTACAAAACTTTTGGATAATTCAAGTGTAAACTAATCAGAAACACATGGGATTGAATTCCCTTTGAGATTTACAATCAGGGTGAAAGGACTTGGCAAACTATAATGGTTTAACAACAAAAAAAATCAAGAATTTTCAGTCTCACAAGTCTCTACACTGCCTCCCAATTCATTTATATTTAAAAGGGAAGCATATCCTAGAGGCTAGAGTTTGGAAAACTGCCTGGTTATCTGATCTAGTGTTCTGCATCAGCACCTCATCCGCCACCCATCACCTTAAATTTATCTTCTCAACCTGCATGATTTTGAGTGAAAGGGGAGCCAGAAGTGATGTATGGTCATCCTACTAATAGTTCACATCTGTTCTGAGACTGATTAGCTCTGAAAATTCTTGTGATAGAAAAATAATTTATTAAACTCCCTCTTAAAACCTGAAGCAAAAATTAGCAGGCTTCCATTTTTATAATACAATTTTCTTCCAGAAACATTCTGATCTGTGTACTCATTATTTTCTAAAGTACATATTTACTTCACATCAGGCATAACATGGTGAACAAAACAGCTGCCTTTCTTCCCCGTATGGAGCTTACAGTATACTGAATATTTCCTGGGACTGGTATCTATAGAAGGTGTTTTGGAAAGCACAGCTTTGGAGAGAGTAATTTTCCAACATTTCACAGAATAAAGGCACCATGAGGGCCCAAGGAAGGAAAAGATTTGCAGTTGTCTTGGTAAGAACTGATGATAAGTGGAATCACACAAGAGATGGTTTAGATATAAAATCAGCAGGATTTGGTAGCTGCTTGACTTTGGCAATCAAAGATGAATTTCACTAGAAAAATAGTCATGCTGATACAAAGAAAATACAAGAAGCTTGGGAAACATAATTGAGTTTAGGCTTGCATATTTGTTTTATGTGCTTTATAGCAAATTACCACAAATGTAGCAATATAAAACAATATGCCTTTACTCTCTCACAGTTTCTGTGGGTCAGCAGTCTGGGTATGGCTTAGCTGAGCTCTCTGCTCAGAAGCTCGCAAGCTGTAATTAAGTTTGCATTCTACATTCTCATCTGGAAGCTGCATTCTCACATGGAGGCTTGACTGGGGAAGATTCACTTTTCCAAGTTTTTCGGGTTTTTTGAGAATTTTTGTATTTGTGGTTGTATGACTGAGGGTCTTAACCTTTTACTGGTTGCGGGTAAAGGCAAATCTTAAGTCCTAGAGGGAGGTCCTTGCTGCCTGGGCCTCCCTATAGGCAGTTCACAACATGGCCATTTGTTTCTTCAAGGTCAGTGGGAGAATCTCTAGTTGCAGTGTACTAAGAGAGTCTTGTATACTTAAGGCAGTGACATTCCACCATCTTTGGCATACAATATAAACTCATCAAAAGAGTGAAATCCTGCCTTTGCATATTGTATTGGTTAGAAGCAAGTCATGGGCTCTGCCTACATTCAAGAAGAGAGAATTAAACAAGAATGAGGAGGCACTGGGGGTCACCTTAGTGTGTGTCTGCTCTAAGTTTGGATGTGTTATCTTTGAGGTGTTAGAAGAGTCTTTGGTGAACAAGTCATCTGCACTTATAAACTGGACAATGTACATCTAGAATGTATTTTTCCTTTGTGAACTTTTGATAGCAATTAGAGTTAAACTGCTAATTCCTTACAATATTTCTTTATCTAGTTTGTGCTGATTACATTTATAAAATAAAGAGAAGTAAACCTTATATATGAAAACAAAAATGAAATAATATTTGTCAGGTAATGATAAAAATAAAGCTTAGAAAGATATGTACAATGGCATCTCTCAGATAGGGCTAGAAAGTTTGGAGATGGATATTTATTCCTTAAAGCCAAAGATAAAATAATTTAATTTTCTTCTCCAAAAAACTTCATAGCACATAAATTGGCAGCCTCTCAGCCAAATATCTCTTGGAAGAAGAAATAATACCTCCTGCTACACATTAACTTCTGAGCCAATTTCAATCTAATACACAGAAGTTAATTCTAGTCAGCTCTCAAGAAAATCTTGACCTATGAATATCTATTTGAAAAATTGAAAAGAGATGTAAAAGCAGAGCCCTACGGACAATATTCTAACAATTGGTGCTGCATTACTGGGTTTGTTTTCTTCTTATCTTATCCCTAAATGGCAAAATAAAAAGCACAGATCAACTATATCTTGGATTTATGTGACCAAGTTTATCAACAAATCAATAACATCATTATGCATAAAGTGAGTCTTACTCTGTATTTCATTTCTGATGGTTTTAGTCAACAGCCACTCCATTTCCTAAAGGCAGAAGACTGGACAAAAGATCACTATAGTCCACATAGAACAAATAAATCCAATAACTCTGTAAAGAAGAATATCCCACTGACCAAATTTTGACTTAGTTACATTATATAATCATAGGTTTTTTAAAAAGCTACTTCACAGCTATGTTTTAAAAATCTAAATAGAAACTCTCAAAAGGCAAATAGCTTAGGGAGATATTTGAGACATACTATACAAGAAAAGATTGTCTTTTATAACTAGAGAACTTTTAAAATCAATAAGAGTAACACAATGAAAGTAGAATACATGAAAGACATGAAGAAATGCAGTGGCTAATATATTTATGAAAAAGGCTGGATCTTATTGGAATTAAATACAAGTAAATTAAAGCAATGAACTATTTTTAATATGCCTAATAAGCAAATTAACATACCCAGATGAAAGCAGGAAAATGAGTACTTTTAAGTACTGGAGATGGCATACATTGGCTTCTGGAAGACAACTAACATACATCAAAAGTTCTAAAATGTAATGATTATTTGCACCAGCAATTCCTCTTCCAGGAATTAATCCTAAAGGGAAAAATGTAATTTAGCATCAAAGGATTTTTAAAATCACAATTTTCTTATAGTAGGAAAAAATTAGGATGAAAGAATATTGAATAGTAGGGGATTTGTAAAACATGTTATGGTAGAATCATAACCTGCCATCATGACTTATAGCCTGTTTTCCCACTCTATGCCCCATTCTCTCCTTTCTGAGAACCACTGCCAGCCTCGCATCTGCCAAATAGTGTTGATACCATATAACCCTTTGCACCTACCCATTCCCCTGTGTTCATAGCTCATTAGGTGTGGATATACTAAACCAGCCTAATCAGATATGCCCTCTTGGAAGTTTAGAATTGGAATAAAGAGGCTCTGGTTAATTCAGCACTTTAATAGAATGGCAGAGCTGTGAACTCAGGTGTTGTAATGGCCATTTACACAGAGAAGGGAAGAAAACAGCCTCCAGGGAAAAATAAAGCAAAGGAGCCAAGAAAAGCAGGGAAAAAGAGGCATTATGGTATGGGTGCTAAGGCCAAGGTCATGCCTCAAACCACAGGGTTGTGCCTATCCTTGACAGAAGTGCAAAGAAGGAGCTCATTTTTGGACACCCCACCTTTGATTTCTGAGCCCTTCCTTCCCACACTTTTTTGTTTTCATTTAGATGTTGCATATATTCGTCATTTAGGACTTTCCAAGAATGATTTTCTAATAGCACCCCAATTTCTTTTTTGGAGGTTAATCAACCTCCAAAACCCACCACCATTTGTGTGTTGGTGACAGGGAATCCAGATGCCTCCAACCCATGTGGAAGCTGAAGCTGACAGAGGCCATGACTCCTCATCCCTGCTGAAGGCAGAGGATAGGCCCACACCTAAGCTCAGCCACTGATGCTCTCTGACTGGCCTTCGAGTCTTAAATAGCAGCATGCTATCCACACTGCTGCACTTTCCACATCTGGAAACTCGGGATCACCCTAGGCTTCTGTGCATCTCCATACTTATCCCTCAGCCTTCCATTGATTTTCCAACACCAATAGACTTCTAATATGTCACACATGATTAAGTTAGCTGGAGTCCATTTCTGTGATAGGAATATTTTTAAAAATATATTGATATGTACTTTTCTTTCTCACGTTTCCTTGTATATGATGCCCTCTTACTTCAGCTAGTGGAGGCTTGGCCATTATTGTAAAGAGGCTAAGCATTAAAACAGCAGTGTAAGATAAAATGGTGTCCATGTTCAGTTTTTGATTTCCAAAATTAGACTTGTTTGAATCTCCAGTAAGATTCTTAAAAATGAGGCTTTGTTTAAAGAGATAAGTTTTTTCTAAGTCCCTTAAACTCCAATTTTTATATACAGATGTAGGCCTGATGGACTTTTGTCCTAGAGTTTTACTAGAAAATACTGTGTAGAGACAACAGATGATTTGACACAAGGGATATGCCCAATAATAAGAAGGAAGAAGAATAAATTATTTTGTCATGGAAGGTAGGCACAGGTCTCAGAGAAGAAGCAGTTAAACTGATGAGATGCCTGATCTGGAGCAGCCACACTGCCATCCCTGTGCCACGGCCAAAGAGACAGAACAAATATTTTAAAATGCCCATAGAAAGCTGAAATTGATTAAATGAGAGGTTGATGCTCTGCTTCTCTGTCAACAGGCCAAAGAGCTGTAGAGATTACAAAGGAAGCATTTGATGATGTACCCAAGAGGGTGCCCCAGTCCTCCCATAGACTATGCAAGGCATACCAGAGACCCAGAAATGTCTGTGTGGCTCAGTGGGGAAATGTGGAGAGACCACCAAAACCTAGAGGGGACTCTGATTGGGAAAAGGAAGCTACACGGCCTAGGGACCTTACTCCTTGAGGCAACTGGCAAGAAGTGATACATTAGAAGTTAATGCCAGTGAAATATTCAACGAGGTTAGGTATAACCAGCCACATCTCAGAGGACACCAGTATAGCACCTTTGGGGACCAAACCAACCCCTCTATAGCAAAGAACATCAAGAAAGTAGAGGAGAGTGCCCTCAACTCCTGCCACATGAGGATGGATGCAACCTCCTCCTACACATTGGAAAGAAGCACGAGGGAGGGACCAGCCTATGTTAGCAGGAGGCACGGCCAAAATAGGGCTCTAAATTGCTGAAAGTTATTTACTCACAAGAGACTATCTTAACTTGGAAAAGTTGTTTACCCTGCTTTCACCTGGAATTGAAATTGTCTGCTAAATAAAATAAATGAAGTTATAAAATATGTTGCACATGCAGACTATAAAGAATACACTTAATTTTTTTTGTTTTGTTTTTTTTTTTTTTTTGACAAGAATTTTACTCTTGTCACCCAGGATGGAGTGCAGTGGCACAGTCTCAGCTCACTGCAACCTCCGTCTCCCGGGTTTAAGCGATTCTCCTGCCTTAGCCTCCTGAATAACGGGGATTACAGGCACCTACCACGATGCCAAGCCAATTGTTGTATTTTTGGTAGAGACGGTGTTTCATCATGTTGTCCAGGCTGGTCTCAAACTCCTGTCCTCACGTGATCCACTCGCCATGGCCTCCCAAAGTGCTGGGATTACAGGCATGAGCCACTGCGCTAGGCCAGAATACACTTAATTCTTGATATAAACATAATTGAGTCCATAAGTAAGATAATAGACAAAATGGTGTGTGTGTGTGTGTGTGTGTGTGTGCGTGTGCGCGCACGTCCCCGTTTCCGTGTGTGCGCGCACACACGTACACGTTTCCGTGTGTGGCTTACAGGCAAATATTAAAAAGCCAGTATCAAAGAAAAGATTACAGATGTAGATGGGTCCTTTCCTCTTTCCAAGGTTCCTACTTCTGCCCCTGCACCCGAAATTTTGTCTTCTCCATCTGCTCTCAGATCTTATTACCTCTATAACTTATTCTGATATATAAGTAGAGGAAAATGAACTGGGTCTAGAGTTTACGTTTAAAAAGAGAACAAAAGAAATACGGGTGCTAGCCTGTCTCATGTTCTCAACTATCTCAAGCCATATGCTCAAAGAGAAGAAAAACCTGAGGAAAGTATCAAAACACTTATAAAGCCTATTGTCTAGTATATTCTGTTTTTTTGTTTTTTAAGTACTATGGATATATAATAGTTGTTCATATTTTGGGGATGCATGTGACATGCTGATACAAGCATACAACATGTAATGATTAAATCAGGGTAATTGGGGTATTCCTCATCTGCAGCATTGATCTTTTCTTTGCTGCACCACATGTGCAGCATCCCCCTGGGTCTCTTCCATGTCAACCCTGTGGGAACCCAGGCAAGTGAGAATCAATGTAAACATGAAGTTCATGCTGCTTACTATGTCATGATAATGTCCCTTGTCTCTCAATCAGGAGCCTCATGTCTTCTTACCAGCCTCTGTGGAACTGTGGTAAGCTATTAAGTTAATTTGCAAGCAAGCGTAAAGTCTCAAATCCTTTGCATTTTCTTATAACCAGCTCTTTCTAAGTGGAAGACACATGGATATCACTGTGAAAGTTCATGCTCTGTATAGCTCAAAATTTTGCCCAAGGGGAGGTTCCAGCATCATCTGATTAGTACATATTGCTGAGAAAATTCTAAAGAAAGAAAATATTAATAATAATATATTTCACTAACCCTCTTAGATATTAAGAAATGAATGAAAAGGTCTATATTATTGACTATTAATCACTTGGAATCTCTGTTGTTAAACTGACAAGTAAACTGCATTGCCTAGAATATCGGCCATATTTTTAGCGATACTAATTAAATTGTTTGAGATAGATCTGAAGACAGTAGAAGATCACCTGGGCCTAGCTTCCTTGAATTCTTCTTCTCTGAATTGCTATATCTTGGTAATTCTGAAATATGAGTTAGAAACAATCAAGCTCATACCTAACTGATACCATTATTCCAATTAATGTTTGTCCCAATGTATTTCTCAAAGACTTCACAAAAATGAAAATTCTATTTTTTAAAGGGCCTAGCTCTTTTAAAAGGATATGTTTCATGGGATTCTATTTATCAACAAACATGTAGACTACTTCAACAAGACTTCAATGTGATTTCATGTGTTTATTCTCCTGAGTCAGATGTGAACAATGTAATCCTAAAAGATTTCGGGGAATGGTGACATACATTTAATTCACACTTTAAGTGTGAATTAAGTCTAACAGAAGATAAGAGAATGTCATGCTCATGTGTGACAAAGATAAAACTATAT